>NW_004567120.1:36853704-36942697 GCF_000260355.1 Condylura cristata
AACCCGTGGGGATTACAATTGAGATGAAAAAAAAATGTGCAAAATGATGTAAAAATAAACTTTTTAATAAAAAAAATACTATGAGGTCAGCATACTTCTGTCCACAGAACACAGATGAAGAAAGTTAGATAAAAGAGGAGGTTAAATAAATTGCTGAAGAATACAGAGCTAATAGTAGGCTTGAAACTTATATCTGTGACTCTTAGTAGTCCAAGTCTATTCTCTTTTCTGTTTTGTAAGTCAGGGATCCAGCCACTAGGGCCAGAGATGCAATCTGGACCTGCATGAATTTTCTGGTAATAAAGTTTTATTGTAACATAGCCAGGCCCATTTATGTGTGTATTGTCCATGACTGTTTATTGCTACAACAGCATAGTGGAAAAGGTGTGATGAAGACCATGTGGCCCACAAAACAAAATATTTACTGTGGAGTTATATAGGAAAGGTTACTGTTTTCCTGTTCTACAAGAAATGGACTGTGATATTTTTTTCAAAAGATAACTGAAATAATCACTAGTTATCAACATGAAAATAAATTATTAGGAATCAGATCTATTGAACATGTCGGGTACTGAAACATTATCTCATTTCAACTCTCTCAAACTTGGAAACTGAAGCTCTAAAATCTGTAGATCTAAGATCTTTGGGCATTTCTTAGCCCAAAGTTTCATAGTTAGGTAGTGAGTAGGGCTGATATTTGAATCAAGACATATTTTACATAAAATTCAGTGCTACTTTTACCTCATTGCAAAACTTGATTAAAAATATAGATATTTAGCGGCAGACAAAATATTAATCCACGTTCTGTGTGTTTCTTGCCTGGGTACATTTCTTGCTTCCTTAATACTTAGATCAAGTGGGTAAGAAAGTCCATAAACTCCTTGTCAGGAAGAAAGCAAGACCAGAGTTGATATTCAAGAATCATGAACCATTCCTGGCACTATAGGAAAAGCATGGTAGGAGCTCTGGCAATGGATTCACTAGGGAACCTGTAAAGTTTGGGCCTCAATACATGCTTGATTGGTCAAAGCAAAGCAGTATTGTAAACCCGCGGGGCAGAGGAGTACGCTGCAGGAGGGCCTTCTTTGCCATGAAGCTCAGGTCCTGCTGCTTGACATCTTCCAGTCAAGTACTCCAAGTGAACGTTCCACGTTCCAAAGCCAATGTGGCCTTGGGGTGGTCTAAGTGACCCCCTATGCAGCAGACTAAGATCTACATCCCAGGTAGAATGCACTATCCCCAGAGCCCACCTCAGAGATGCTGCACTGGCTGAAGAACACACCCTTACCCGACAAACACATTCATCCCCAAGCACCTCATCAAATGTGGTCTCTCGTAGAGGAGGGGTATTATACATCACCAAGTATTATGCTTTTTGTCTTATTTTAGCCAACTGTTTCTCACCGCAGACTGATCTCTGAGGATAGGGACTGATCGTTACTACTCTTTTCATGCTAGCATCTAGTGTGATCTTGTGCACATGCTAAGCAGTTTATGACTATTTTTAATGAATTAATACTGTAAAGTGGAATGACATATTTAGACAGGTTAAATGTAGAGTCCTTGTAAGATTGGAACTAATATGTTTCCCACTCAGATCATGTGTGTTCCAGGGCTCTTCCTCCCCCTCATTGCCACAAGTGCATAAAACTCCCTGACAGTCGTATCTATTTGACTCGCTGCTGCTGTATCTTCAAACCTTAACAATGTGTGTGAGAAATACTACAAATATTGGGTTAAATAAATAGCTGGTAAAATATCTGCTGAACAAATGAATCAACAAAAGTGTTTTAAAGACAAGCAGCAATACCACTGTCTTAAGCAATCTCTAAAAGCAGAATTAGGAATCCAAAGACTGATGCTTTCCTAATTTCCTGATGTTCCCTAACAGACTGAATATGAAAGGGAGATAGAGTTATGTGGATACAAAGCAGGTTGCTAATGGGGAATCAGAAATCTGGCAGAAACTAAAATGAAGATAGGTTAGAAAGGTAAATGTTTCTATCTAGCCTGGCCTCTGGTAATGCAAACAGCAACTCTATTTTGGAGAGTAACTTGACACATTAATCTTGCATCTTTGGAAAGTGTCTGTGAAGTATTTGATTAAAGTTCTAGGCTTCATTTTCAAAGGAATGAAATGCAACTTGAATTTCCACACACATTCTCTGTAATGACAGTCGCAGCACAGACAGAATGCTGGTGCTTACTGGGAAGAAGACAAAGACATATCTTCTCACACACAATTCCAAAAGTAAGTAAAATGTCAACAACATTATTGAAAACCTTCTGTGGGAGAATCCTTTGCTATCAGCCTTATTCAGATCAGATTACTGCTTCTCTCTACCTGAGCATTGAGCCTGTCCAGTGCCCAAACCATATCTGAACAGTGTTTATCGATGTGTCACTTTATCAGAGGTGGGAGCAGTGATGAATTAAACTATCCAGTAGAAACCACAGGGTAGATCCACCATCTTAGTTTTCAACCAGTTTTATATAAGAACTGTCCAATAGACTTTTAAATCAAATTTTATTTAAAAATCTCTAATCTTTAATTCCCTGCTATCAACTCCCAGGAGGAGATAGTCCTATGGTCCCATTGAAGAGGGAAATGAATATTTCAAAAGGAAAATCTGTCAGTCGTATCATTTTTAATTGAGGGAACACTAGTTGACAGCACTGTCGGGGGTTTAGGAGTACAGATTCATGTCTCCTGAAATGTGTGCTATCTCCACCAAATCTGGAAGTCTTCAAGTGATGAAGACACCTTGCCCCCTCTGCTCCTTGGGAACAATTACTACAGTGGGAAATCTCCCACAACACACCCACAACCTCACTATGTAGCTTACCTCCATGCTCAGAGCCTAATATGAGTGCTGTATATTAGTGAAGCTATGTTCTGCATATTTAAAGACTGACTCAGAACCTATATATTTGAGCAGGTCAGATAAGATTTCTTGGCTTCATTCACTTATTTTTCAATGACACCAAAGTCAAAGTCTTAATGGGTTGATGAAAAAAGACAAAATGCTTAGGAGATGCTCAGCAGAGTCCCTGGACTAGTGAGAATTTATTTAAAATTCAGGAAAACCAAAAGCATTCCAGAAAATTTATTGGAAAGGGGTTTCATATTAGGAATTATATATTTACAACCTCTTGGGAAGTTGTTTGGGTAGAAGTCAAAAGGACTCCTTGCTGGTTTGCAGGTGATTTGGAAGTACAGAACGTCCCCTGATAAGTTCAATGACCTACAACACCAAACTGGGTGATTTGCAGAAGCTTTTGTGGAAATCACTCTAGACTTCCTGTTTTTTTCATTTCCCCAAGCATCTCTACCTGTATTGGCAAAGAGAGGTATCTTTTCTTTCTCATTGGTCTTTTAAATCTTACACAAAGTATTTCTACTGGTGGATTCTAAATTAGAACACCATGACAAGGGAATGGGGGGGGGGGAAGTAGTTTGCAGGTTTCCAGCACCAAAACGTATGAGGGTGATCACAGAAGGCAGTAGAACAGTATTGACATGCCAAGTGGCAGTTTAGCATAACAATCAACAAATGGCCCAAAGAAATTTTCATTTATACTTACTGATTTACCACTGAGCTTGCACCATACATTTTCCATTGGGATTTGGCCTCTAATCTTTACCCAGTCCTATTTGACTGTCACCTAATGACTTCTCATCAGCCTGGTGCAGCAGAACAGACTAGGGGTGCAGGCATAATGCGATTTGCCCCCTACTTTAGTACACGTTGGCTCTGAGCGCCCGAACACGACTAAGTTGCTGCAGATCTCTCTAGAGCCCAGGCTTCTACCAATGATTTTTTTTTTCTCTTTGTTCTAGGTCTGGGTCAGTTCTGACTTCTTTCTGTATTTTCTCTAACAAATCCCACCCAATTATATATTTCATACTTCATTTTTTTTAGATTTCATTAAGTGAGAAACAGAAACAGTAGAAGGCTAGGAATCATACCCTAATGGCAACACACAGACACTGTGCACTGCTACAAATTTTATTTAAGCTTGTTCCAGTGTGTAGTTTCATTATTCATGAAATGGCAATTATATCTACCTAAATGTCTCTCCTCTGTGAATCATTTGATGGAGTGACTCACTAGGGTATGATGTGAGACGCAAGGCTAGGTATATTGGTAGGATGATTTTCATTCAGAACTGTCCTAAAGTCCAAACAGAATGGTTAAGTAAGTTCATAATCATGAGGGATGGGCCAATGTTAAAAAGTTGAAGAATTAGAGTCTCAAAACATGGATGCACTGATACCCATGTGGGCAATTAGAATTTAAGAGTGGAAAGGTTGGTGTCTCCTTGGTGGTGCAGGAGTTGAAGTCTCAGCACTATCAAACTATTATCAGCCACTAAGGCCTAAGTTTGATCCCACCTCAGGAGCTGACTCAGAAAGCACAGCGGACCTCTGTCTGCCCAGTGCACCTCTCAATTGTGTACTTCAATAGATCTGCCTGTCCTCCTCTCCACTCAGTCTCTGGTGAATCCTCTCACCCTCCACACTTCTGGCCTACACTCCTGTTCTTGTTATGCATCAATAAAATAAATCTTTTTAAAAAGAATGATAATGTTTAAGGACTACAGAGATGAGGGTAAAACCTGGACATATTCTCAGTGAATACTGGTGGGAGACCCTGTTGCTGCTGCAGTGGCATTTACCTGTTCCTTAAACCTAGATTCCTAGTAGATTCACATCCAGTTAATGGGCTGGAACAGAACAAATTATGTTTCTCGACATTGTTCTGAGAATCAAACATATTTAACAAATGGCTTTGAAAATTATTAAGCACTCTTAAAAAGAGACAAGTACTGGTAGCTATAACCTGTGTTTATGCTTTCTCTAGTTCACTTATATCCTGTAAGAGCAAAAACTCTTACGGTTGTAGTGTCACAATTTGCCTATCCTAAGTGAGCTCATTGTGGCTGCATGCATGACTGACCTCTTTTAGAACAGCATGTACATGTTCTATGAAATGCCTAGTGCATTCTGCAAAGTAAGCAAATAGGACAAATGTAATCTCCATGTCTATAATTTTACGTCATACAATTCAGTTCTTTTCATTATTGCATTTGCAAAGAACACAAACAAAAAAGTATGTTTGTCATATGACACCACTTACATAAATAACTTTCTGTATGGGAAAATCATAAATAATAAACTTAGCACACTGGAAACAATTTTCAGCAGAGACATAGAAGTTGAAAACATTTATGAAGCCAAGTACAAAAAAAAATCAGCAATTATGGTGACTATTATTATTATTATTATTTTGTGATCGCTGATATCCCTAGAATCCATTCCTGCCAACATCCTATTTTATGGATTCACCTCTTTTCCATTTCTCTGTTAAACCTTCTAGAAAGTCTCTCTTTGCTCTTAGCTTTAATATTCTGTAAGGCCCCCCAGGGAAGTTAGTTGGCACAATAATGACATACTTAATTCATGTTTGCCACATTGACTTTGTAATAATTTATCTCAAAGGTAGCTACTACCAATTCCTTAACACATAGTTCGTAAAGGAAGTTTATTCCTCCACCTTCTTGAATTTGGATTAATTTGTGACTGCAATGACAATTAGAAAATGGCAGAAGTTAGCTGCTGAATCTATGTAATAAGACATTATACCACTTCTGATGGGCCTTTTGGACCTCTTGAGAGGTCAACAGCCATTAAGAAGTCAGATTTCCCTGGTATGACCATGATATACAGAAGCACATGGTAGTCATATGGTTACGTATATGGAGAAATTCAGTCTCCAGCTGTTCCAACTTTCTTAGTCCAGACAGCAAACATAAGAATGAAGAAGCAACCTTATGAGACACCCCAGTGAGAACAACTCAGCCAAGGCCATTAAATTATCGAAGATAAAGATTGACTTTTTTATGCCACTGATTTATAGGGCAGTTTGTTATGCAGCAATAGATAATTGGAAATGTTCTCTTCTTTCCAAGACACATAATTACCCCTAAAGTACTGGTTTAGGAACGAGTCAAGTATATCTTATACTGTTTCAGGACTATTATCCTCTTCCCATAAAGGCAAAAAAACGTATTCAGAGTGAAATGTGTTGGTTTACATAATAAATACACAGGATGCACTTTGTTAAAGGTGGTGGCAACATATAATTATGTTATTATACACCCTCAAAAATATTTTGGGTGTTCCATTAGCTCATAGAGTACTTTAAATACATAGTATACTTTAAATTTGTGGATTTAGAAGTATTTGCCTAGATCGGTTAGGCAAATGAAAATGTAGGTAAGATGAAGGGGTAGACGGAAGATTAAAAAAAAAAAAGGCTTCAATTTTTGTGATCCAGAGTATGAGACAGTTAAGAACCAAAACTTTACTGAATGGAAAAGATGACCCAGATAGCAATCCTTAATAGCATCCCCTCCATATTTATTTCCCTGTTTTGGGAGCCCCTCCTTGTGTGAATGCTATCACAATTAGAAAGAACCATATGCAAATAAGGTAGAGTGATTCTAGGTAGAAATATATTATGTTTTTTAGCACTGGTTTTCAGAAAAAAAAATTAACATGGGTTGTAGAGGATAAGAACATGAAATCATGTATGGAAAATTGTGGCTATAAAGAGAGCTGCTTATTCAGGGCACTCTAGATCCTCTTCATTCAAAAGTTGGTCCCTATGCTCACAGCACCAGCATCGTCTGGAAATCTGCTAGAAGTAGAGAATCGTGAACCCCACCTCAAACATAGTTCAGAATCTGCCTGTTAAAAAGAACCTCGACCATGAGTGCAACACTATTAGAGAAGCACTTACAGCATTTTGAGCATGATATCTATCTACCTTTATTTCCCTTCCTGCCATGCCCATAGCAAACGAAAATAAATTGTAAAGGTGATTTCAAGTCACTTACCTGCCTACTTGTTACTGAGCAGAAGGAATTTTGGACTGAGAGTTAACAGAACTCACTGTTTTAATTGCCTTTGGGGCTGGTTCAGGCTGCAAACAATTATAGCTCACTCCATGAATTGCTTCCCCCATCTCCTCCTGTCCCCACAAAGTCTAATAATGCACACAGGGAAAGGGGTACAGGAGTCAAAATAGTGCATCCCTGCCTTTCTGTTATGGGTCCATCACTTTCCAGGCTTCTTCCAAAGTGATGTGATGTGTTTCATTTTAGGGTTCTGTATGCCATATTTCACCACCTGGCTTTTTTTCAGGGATTTCCCCTCATCAATGCTATGTCTCAAATTATTTTGAGTAACTTGTTGGTATCTATGGGTATATTTTGAAGTAATAAAGAATGACAGTTTGGTATATATTCATTTTGGAGCCAATCAGATTTCAGTATAAAATCTGTATTTGTCCTTTATTAGTATTGTGAGTTTGGAGAATTTCACAGAACGAAACTTCTAGTTCCTTATAAGCAAAATCAGGACAATAAGGTGTGAAACAATGATGGAAACGGTAAGGGTGTTACGGTGCCCAAAAGATGAAACATCTAAGCTGGATATGGGGAACAAGGGAAGGAATGCTGAAGGAAAATGAAACCTTTTCATTTTTTTAAAGGCTTCATTGAGATGATATGGATTGATGAGTTGAATAGATGAAAGAAGGGCTGTTGTGTGTCCTGCAAAGGAACATGTGTGAAGGCACGAAGAAGCAAAAGAAGCATGTATGGTGTTTTGGAGACTTCTCTTCAGTTGGGAGTCGTATGATGTTTTTATCATCAGTAGACGTGAAACAAAGGCACATTGTGTCAAGGATAGTATCAGTCAAATATCAATCTGATATCACTGTTGGTGTTCACTTTGATCATCTGCTGATCAAATACACTATACAAATGTAAAATTGTACAAATACATTGTATTTATTTTTGATGACATAGTATATGCACAATACAAATTTTAAAGGCATAAAAATTTCTCTCCCACAATGACCTCTTCCCTTCTGCCCCAAATTTACTTAGAGGTTGCCTTACCAAAATACCACTTTCACACCTGGCCCCACAATATAAATACATCACTTTACATCATTAAAAGAGATTTCACAGTTATTGTTGGATTAAGGATTTTGAAATGGATGAGGAGGTTATCCTGGATTATCACAATGCTTCCTGTGTAGTTATTCTCAAGGTTTTTGTTCCATTTTGTTACTAAAATTTATTAAGTGGATCCAGAATTTTGAAGTTGTTTTTATTCATGGTAGCAGCCTAATTTTTGATCTTTGTCATGGGAGAGGATTAGTTTTCCTTTGTCACCATATTTTTATAATACTACCGATAAAATATGACATTTTTAAGAATTACCAACAGATTTGTTTGTGTATCTCATTAATTCAATAAGTCATTTCTAATCAACGCACTTATTCATTTTGCATTGTCTTCTCCCTACCTGTGTTGATGTTAGGAAATGTTAAGGGAGCCTAAATATTGCGAATTGCATTGCAGAAAGAATAGTAGTGACCCTCGTAGTAAATTGCAGCCACGCTTACTCCGTATTAGCTTGTTTTTATGACTTGATGAGAATCAGTGAGAGCTTTATTTACATGTAACTTTTGGATTTATTAATTTATGCAAATGAATTAAATATCACAAAAGGCTTTTCTTGTAACTTAATCATGCTTTATGATTTTAAAGGAATAATATCAACTCATCTTCCCTCTTCCATTTAGTTCTTTAACCATCAGTGTTCCTAAATAGTGCCGATAGCTACACTCAGCACATGTGCCTTGAAATATTTCCACTCTGAAAAATCCAATCAGCGTATTCTTAATACCTTCAAAACACAAAATTAAACAGCTATTAGTTTTCTTACTTCCATTAAAACATAAATTCAGTTTCATTCCCTTCATAAATAAGCACTTTTAGTGCCCACACCAGTTTTAGGGATACTTTCTCCTGTTCAGCGATAGCACTTAAACTTTTCTTAAATGACAGAATGAACTATATTTTCAGGAGCTCATCTCTGAGGGCCTATACATTTTTTGTATTTCTAGTATTTACCCCATCACTAGAAATTTCATCTGAATTTCAGAAGATAGCAAACTGAATTCATATTCACAACCCTCTTCTCTTAACTCTTCACCAGATGTCCGAATAAGAAAGTCCAGTCCATTGTAATAACATTAAGTGGATGTCAAATATTTCTAAAGTCTGTGCTGCTCAAGGAGATAGTGCGCAGGACCTAAAATCTCATGTTGTTGGACAGTCCCAGGCAGTGGAGTTGGGGGTTTCCTATAACTCTACTGACTCCACTCCTCAGTTTCAATAATTTGCTGTAATGGCTCACAGCACCATACTTATTATTATAAAGGATACGACACAGGACCAGACAAATGGGAGAGATGCATAAGGCAAGGTGTAAGAGAAGGGACATGAAGGGGACAAACACTTCCCAGGCATGCAACCCTTGCAACACCTCGTGTGCCCACCAAGTTCTCCAAATCTTCTCCATGACGGGTTTTCATGGAGGCTCAGTTACATAGGCAGGGTGGATCAAATCATCAGCCACTGATGATTAGTTCAATATTGAGACCCTCTCTCCTCCTGTGAAGTTGGGGGAAGGGGTCAAAAAATCTATTCTCTTGGTGCTTCTTGTGACCACATCAATCCTGGAGCCATCTAGGGATGAACAGCCACTGATCATCTCATCAGCACAGAAACAACACACTTATCACTCCAGAGATAGTGTACCAGCAATAAGGGAGAATTTTACTTTTTATTTATTTTATCATACTGCCATTGTCCTACGTAAGCCTGAGAACCAAGAACTCTATCTTTGATATTCTGTAGGTAGGGCTACATTCACTTAACTTTTCTCTTCCATGGCAACTGGAGAAATCTGCATCTGTGCTATCTCCAGTAACCAGCTGTGCTCCTAAAAGTTTACTGGATGTGTAGGGTGGCCCTGCTGGGATTCATGGAAAGGGAAACTTGTTGGGATGGGTGTGAAATGCAAGATGCTTCACCGCAGATTCCCATCTCTGTAATAAAGGAGGAGGCAGCAGGATTTGACAGAATTAGAAGTTAAACTATGATGCAGGCCTTAATAAAGTCTTGGCTAAACCTCTGGAAGTTCTGGATTAAATATTGCCTTGCATCTGTCAGAATGGGTGGGACATTATTGATCCACCTTTGTTACTCACCATCTGTGGTCTTCCCTGGGAAATGTATGACCTTGAGAGAGTAAAGTTTCTGTATTTGAGCCACACCCTAGTGGCACAGTTTTAAGACCTGAGAGTCTAGGTCTGAGTATTTGAAAACAAAAGTGCCAGGAATAAAGATTAATGTGGCAACTAAGTCTGAAATCAGAGAGTAACTTCAAATATCCTTTGTCTTTTTGTTCTACTCAAGCTTTCAAGGAACTGGATGATAATTGTTTCAGATGTTTTTGCCCCCTTCAGGGACCTGATCTCAGTGTACCTGAAGGGAACAATGACTCAAGGATGCAGATTGTCCACGTTCTCTTCAAATTTTTTTGAAATATATTTATCTTATTCTGGTGCTATTTCCTGGGGACCTTCCTAAGAAAGTCATAAAATGGAAAAATAAGCATGCAAGTAGTGTGTTTTGCTTAAAGTTTAGCTCCTTCAACTATCAGGACAACTCTGAAGATTTCAGCAGACTTAAGAATTCTCTTATACTGCTTATCCACTCTAGCTTATTAATAAACATACTATTTACTGTGGATATTCCGTCTGTCTCCTTTCAATTTTCTCTCCCATTGCCACCCTGACCTATATGTGCACACTTTAATTTCTCTAAAAACATTTTGCAAAATTAAATTACATCATTTTGATTAGAATACAACTGCATTTATAAATTAATACAAAGGCATTCCAGCCTTTCCATATGGAGCCTTCCTTAGCAAGGACAAGATTTGTCTTTCCATTTATTTAAGTATAGTTTATGTTTCTTGGACTTTCTGTTTTCCCTGAAAGGGCCTGCGTATTTCTTATAAAGTTATTTCAGGTTATTTTGTCCTGTTGCTGCTATTATAAATGATATATGATGTCATTAGATTTTCTGAAAATTGTTTGTAGATAGGACATCTATGTATATTAAGATTATAATTGGACACCTACCAAAATTATTTCTAATGGTTTTTCTATTGATTATCTTGAGGGTTTGAACTGTAACATCACATTATATTTGAATAATGCTAATGCTAAAATAGTCTCATCATTTATAATAATCTTTTTTTTTCATTGACATACAGCTACATGGTCTGTTTCTTTCAGAACAATGTTAAATGGCAATGGTGCTGTAACATCCATAATAATAAATTTCTTGAAATCCTGACCCCTCTTGATTATGTTTTTTTTTTTTTTCTCCTGTAAGTAAGGAAGGGGGATTGGATGAGACTGTAGTAGAAAATTAAATTCTAGGTCTGGAAAAACCCTCTGACAAAGTGATTTCTACTGGAGAGTTTTTTTTTTTATGGAAAATATTGTAAGTATATTTTGCAATGATTATGCATTGTCAATCCAAGTCAGGGCCAAGGAAGGATATTTCTCAGATAATTAACATTAGGACCTGGTGGAGTTCCTGTATTGAGGTCCATGTAAGGAGGAGGGCACACCCTAATATTATGGCCCATAGGTACTTCTCATTATTTGAGTCCAATCCACATTCGGCTTAGAACAATTTGGAATTTCAGTGGCTGTTTCTCTAGGTAAGTAAATCTTGGGTCCTGAATGTTCTGATCTTTCAAAATATTTCAGTGACATTATCTTGATAATTCAATCCTCTAATGTGAAATCCATTTATTATAATTTGCCCAAATTTTCTCATTGTGAGAACTGGAGTGACAACTTTCAGTCACTTTATATGGAAAACCTAAGACTGGAAAACCTGGAACATTCATTTTTGCTGATCTGTTTTTCCAAGCAATGTTTACTTTTTCCTACAGGAACTGTTCTTTTTAGAATTGCTCAGCTATACTTTTCATGGGTGATTGAACTGAAACATGCATTTAGCATATAGGTGAATAAGTCATTAAGGTTACATTTATTTTCTTCTAATATTTTGATTACATATAAATTGAGCCATTTCATTATGAATTGTCGGCTAGTTAATTCATATTTTGAAATATATTACCGCTTGCAAATATAAATTTAAACTTTATAACACCTGATATTAGATCATCATACCCATCTACATTTTGAACTGATTGAAAAGTGATCAACTGTGCAGAGATTTGTGTCCTACGTTATTTTTGTTTCCTGGAACCACAAGCCAAGTATTCTCCTCCCCAAAAGCTCCTATGTCTTCTTTGTCTTGATTATATAATTTCATTATCTAATTACTTCTGATGAAAAAAAAATCCTAGTATTTTTTTTTTACTATATTGAATCACTTAAATTATTAGTAAGACAACAACCAAATGAACTTTAAAAAAATAAATGAGGGATTGAGTTGGGTAGATTTTCATAGTAATTTTATCTCATTAAAATGTTTACCTTTTGATCCTTACAGATTTTATCATCTACAAAATGATACCATTCAATTAACTGAAACTGACTCCTGCAACATCGGCATCTAAATGTTGGGAAAACATGCACTATTATAATAGCATGTGTTTTGAAATCAGCCAGATCAGAACTGAAACCTACATTTAACACACAGTAACTAAAAAAAAAAAAAGCATAATGAGGGCCCTTCCTGGTGGCACAGCAGGTTAAAGCACAGCATTAAGAAGCTAAACCACTTCAGCATGAATTTGATCCCCACCCAGGAGGTGACCTACATGGTACATCAGACCTCTCCTGACCCGCCCACTGCTCCCCTTAGCAATGTACTTCTGCCTGTTCTGCTCCCCACTCTGTCTCTGGTGAATCCTCTCACCTCTCCTGCACCTCTGGCCTGTACCCCAGTTCTGTATGCATAAATAAATCTTAAAAAAAAAAAGTAGAGGTCTCATGTGCCAGTATAGTCCATTACAATACAAAATAGTAAAGGTGATGGGAAGTCAATGTCATGATTATGCTATGTTACAGAGGAATCTAACTTAGAAATCTAGAACGAGAGATGCTCCTTGCTGACATGATAGAATAAATTTCCATGGTAGCAATCCCAAGTATCTTTGGACTTTGCTCAGTGATCTCAGGCACAAAGTCACCACCAAACTGGAAACCACTTTGTCCAGTGCTTATGCTGGAATTGCAAAAGGTTTGAAATCATTGTTCTAAACTTTGATGTAAAAAAGCCAGAGAAAGAAAATCAAGTCCAAACTAAAGAATTTAAAAGGAAGTAAATTATTAAGTAAAATTCATTGAAATAGAAAACAAAAGGTAGGTAAAATTAATGAATAATGAAGTGAATAATTAGTTCTTGGAAAATATAAGAACTTCTCCTTATCAAAAGTCATTAAGAAAAAATAAAATCCATAGTGAGAAAAGATGCTCTGTGTATACTATATATATATATATATATACATATGCATATGTACATATCATATATTATGGCAAATAAAATATTCCTCAGTTAAATAAGAAAATCTAGACAAGTCATTTAGGAGATAAGGGAATAAAACAAATGAATTAATAAAAACAAAATATTAAACTATAAGAATAAGGCGGTTACCAGAGGGAAGGAGGGAATTAGGGTGAGCTAATAAGGTGATAAAAGGGGTCAGCTGCATAGTGGAGAATGGAAGTTAGTGTGTTTTGGTAGCTGTCATAATATAGCATATATAGATATTGAATTATAATGCTGTATACCTCAATCTTCCATGCTATTCTAAACCCAATTATATAAATATAATTTATAAAAAATACACAATTTACTTGAAGACACACTTCACCAAAAAAATATATAAATTGGCAATAAGTTGATAAAAAGTTAATAAACATCATTAGTCATCAAGGAATGCAAATTCAAAACATAAGGAGATACCACTTCACACCCACTGCAGTGGCTAAAATTAAAAAGACTGGCAACTCAAAATGTTGGCAGGAATGTGAAGCACTCACATCTTTCATATATTCCTGGTAGGAATGTAGAATTATAATAGTCACTTGGGGAAATTGGTATTTTCTTATAAAGTTAAACATTCACTTCGCACATGATGCTGGAATTCTTCATCATGTTAACTTTCCTAGATAGATGAGAACACTGTCCATAAGCATGATTTCTAGGAACTTTATTCATAATATTCCAACCTAAAAAAATGTCCATCAACAGGAAAATGGGTAAACAAATAGTTTTAGGATCACTTAATAAAATCATGCTCAGCAATGTGGAATTAGTTACTGATTATATATGAGCGCATTGATAAATCTTGAAAATATTGTGTGTAAAAGCTGACCATAGAGTTTAAATTATACATTGTAAATATGTTTTTATGGGTTTCAAGAACAGGAAACACTAATCTATAGTTATAGAAATCTGAACAGTGATAATTTGTAGGTTACAAATTGGCTAGAATGGGGCATGAGAGAATTTCTAGGGTGATGAAAATATCTTTTATGTTAACTAGTGTTTGGTTACGTGGGTGTGTACAGACTGGACTGTAAGCACCTTTTCCTAACTCATCTGTCAATAATCAGTAGTTTCAAGTGGGACATTTACTGAAATATTTTTTATGCTGGAAATCAGCAATAGTTACTTTGTGCAAAGCACGGCTTTGCTTGTCAGAGATCTGTTTTTGCACATATCACTGGATTGTATAAACTGTTTATCTAATCGTTTATTTCAGATTTGTGATACTTCTAGTTACTGTTTAAAAACTCAAAAACACCAATACTTTCTAAATAATTTCCATGTCAGATGGACAAATGATAAATCTGTCTTTTGTTCTTAAATAGTTTATCTTCAGCCAAATAGCAAGTTTGTGTTCAAATAGGGATTGTGCTTCCTTTAGAAGAACAAGGTGAGTCTCTAGTTTTACTTTGTCATCTGCAGTATATTCAAATTCAGTTGTGTGGGTACTGCACTTTCGATACTTTCATGTTGATTGGCCTTGTTTGGAGACATCTCTCATTTATTTTCTAGTTACTTTTATTCTTGTCCTTTATATATTTGAAAGACGATGTGTTCCATCTCTATGCTGATATAGAAATTCCTTCTTACAACATTAAATCATTCTAATGTGTGTGTTTATGTGTATGTGTGTTCTTTTTCTAATTGCACAAAGAAGTATGATTAGGAAACATTTAACCAAAGTAGTGTTACTATTTATATTACTACACTTTGAGCAAGTAACAATTGCATAGCTTTGTTTGTTGATTTAAAAAAAAAATGGATCCAGTTATTTTCCAAAGAATTAAAGCCTTTTTTTAAATAGTGCCTCTAATTGTATTTGATCCTGAAAAAAGCTTATATGATTTTATTGCCTTGCTAAAATTACACTTGGAATTAGTTTGAACAGAACATTCTCTGCAAGTGAATTGTCTCTTACCATTCAGTTCAAGTTCAAAAATCCAACAGACAGTTGAAATAAGGAGATCTACTGTCCACAAATGAGATGCTTTCAGAAAATAACTACAAATTGAAGTGGGCCAAAATATCTTTTCAGCATTAAAAAAAATGTAAAAAAATCAGAAACTTATGATTGATAACCATTTTATTTTAATGAACTTCATCTTTTTTTTTTCTTTCAGATAGCCAGGCTTGATTTACTTATTTGAGGCAGATGACACAGAAATTGTTTGCTGAATTAGATATTATTTGCTTCTGCTATATCCTGCGTGTCTGATCTACAGCTGAGCATCCTTAAGGCTGTTAGAGAACTGCAAAGTGTTCTTTGTTGGTTGACTACATTACTTCTGACTTTGCACAGCTATGGGTGTGGTGTACACCTAGTGTTTAAGAGAGCGTAATTGGGAGCTTATCAGAAGTAGATTTAAATTTATGCTCAGTCATTTTCTAGTCCTATGACATTATTCAAGGAACTAAACTGCTCTGAGCCTCTGCTATGTGGGTGATTGTCACACAGGTTTAAATGAAATTGCATTGTCCTGGCACATAAGTGACCAGTAAGCTTTTTAAAACTTACTATGATTTCAATTAAATCCACTAAGTTATTAGCTATTTTCAGACTGGTATTGTGGTTCATTTATCTTTTCCTCAGTGCCCAGAACAGGATCTGAGACATTTTAACTGTTCAATAAATGCCATGTGTTGATAGATTGTAGACTGTGGGTGTTTTGAACAGCATGTACATTATGGAGAATTCCAGGCATATAAAAGTGTACAGTGTGGTGAACCTCCATACGCCCATCACACAGCTTCACCAATTACAGACCTAGTCTGTTTGTTTTTTGGGGTAGTCCTTTACACTCTCCCTGCCATCTTTCTTGAAGCAAATCGAGCTCCCTTTTAATCCTTTCTGCTCTAGGCTTCTTCCCATCCCCAGCTGGAACACTCAGGAAATAGAAAGTTATTTGAAAAGGAGCATAAACAAAACAAAATTGTAATGTGGTATCTACTGCCATAATCACAGAAAGCGTTTCCAAACCTTAAGAGAAAATATGGGTTTTCAGCTGCTGTTTTGTCCCTCAGGGTAGATAACTGAGGCTGATCAGGAAACAGGCAGTGAGTGTTTAGTCTTTTTGAAAATGACGCATACAGTACAGCACTCCATATTTCTCTTGGATAGAAAAGACCTAGCTGCTCTCCTTGCACTAGCAGATAGTAAGATGGGATTTGCCTAGCAGTATAAAACTAAATTAATGGATAGGCATTTATAGCAGATGAAGCAGCTACTCGTACAGCTGTGAGCCAAGAGAGAGGTTAAGGATGTTCCAGTCGGTATCAGTCATTTAATAGAAAAGTAATAAAACCATCTTAAATTATTCCTGGTAATTATTACTCATCAAGTTCCCTATTCTCATGAATGCATGTTTTTGTTATTTATCGGCCTCCATTTCTTTTAGTGCCAGTAAATAGACCCCACTGGTTGTTCGGAAGATGCGCAGAGTAACAGCAGTGGCACTTGCAATGCTCTTCTAATCACAGGCTGTATTCTGCTGGCTCCATATTTCCTAGTGTTTATTTCCCTGCAGAGAGGCAGGTGGCAATGGCAGCAGTGACTATATAATGTTTGGGGGAGAAGTTTGACATTATTTCTTGATGTAAGAGCATACTTCCTTAAAGGTTATTTGAACGTACTTGTGTTATACAAGGAAAGGGCAGAGTAATTTTTGTTGTGGCAGAATTTATTGATTGCATGTGCATCTGAGATTATTACAAATAGAAACCTTGCAAGCATATCTCGGCTATATTGGCAGGCTGTCTACAATGCCAACAGGCATTTCAACCAGTACAGAGAAGACATTTACCTTTTTAAGTTTAGAAAGAGATTAAAGGGTCTATGCAATTTCCATTCTTTCACACATTAATATTTGTATTAATATGCATTTCATCATTTGATGACTAGGTCAGTAAGTAGGTATTGGAAATTTAATACCTAGTGTTGTACTAGGCCATGAGGATGTACAGGAATCCAGTATAGTCCCTGCCCTTAAGCGGTACATAGTACAGTGGATGGATGCAGATACCTATACTGCAAATTAGTATTGCTTGACCAGTAGAGGTCCAAAGTAGCCTTACTTTTAGCTAGTTTGAAAATTATAGTATGGTGTTAATTAATAGTCAGATATTAAATATCCATGTAGACTGACTTTTAGAATCGTTGCATCTAGTAAAAAAAAAAACAAAAATTTCATTTACTTTTGATTTTGGTCAAATATCATCTAATTAGAAGTGTCTATATTGACCAAACTATAAAAATAGTATGAGTGTGCAAATATCTTCATGAATCTATACCAGTTATATACTCATTGTTCCTTTACCTTGACTACTTTTATATTCTCAGATACCTATTTAAAAATATATCACATAACTGTTTAGTTTTACATGTCTGTTTTCCCTGCATGGAATGTAGGCTTCATGCAAGTAGGGAGTGTTTCTGCTTTGTTTCATCAACTGTCTGCCCTCAGAATGAGATGCACCTCATGTAAAAACTAGACATGTATTTTGTAACACAAGGCAGGATAAGATTACAGAGGCAGGACTTTTCTTCATTCTAACTAGGAGGTTCAGGGAAAATGTCACTAGGTGGTGTTACAACTGGATTTTGAAGGATACTATTATTTTGATAGTTGAAAAACAATGGTAAAAGTAGCTCAGATCAGATGCCATGTATGGCATGGTGACTATAGTTACTAATGTTATATTGCATATTTGAAAGTTGCTGAGAGTTCTTAAAAATGCTCAACATAGGACAAACACTATGTCTGGTGACTGATGTTAAGTGTAGTCACAGTCATCTTGCAACATATATCAATGGAAAATCATTATTTTATACAACTGAAATTGATATGTCAGTTTTACCCCCAATAAATGTTTAAGACAAAACCAAAAAAGTCCAGGGCAAAGAAATAGCTGTAGGGGAATAGAGTATAAAGGCTGCATCAGCATAGTGTGTGTTCAGGGGTGAGAAACGCTAGAGTGATAAGTAAATTTGGGAAAAAACAATGCTGAGGGTATAACAAGGTGATATTGAGGAGCAAACTGTGACATTTTAAGAGTTTGGACATTATTTCGTAGATAATGGGATTCCATTATTGGATTTTATAGGAAGGCGTGAGGCATGTCTCCATTCAAATAATAGGAGGATTAATCTAGCAGTAAGGTAAAGATTGTATCAAAGAGGCAAGATGCACTTTATGAACCCTTTCAATTACTCTAGATGGAAAATAATGAGGACCTCAAGTCCTCTGCTCACTGGCTGTGACCTTTGCTTTCAGGCCCCTCCCAGCTGGCAGAGTTTATAATTTCCTTACATTAACAGAGAGGGATGCTGTCTCAGCATTGTGCTGGCCTCTTTCTGGCTAGGTAGGGCATGTTCCTATTTTGCAATATTGAGTGGAAAGCCAAGAGAAGGGAGAAAGGCAGGTATGGTGTATGAGAAAGTATCTGTAATGGACTACTTTAAAATGTTGTCAGTGTTGACTACAAATTCAAAGCAGAGGATTGGTTAGGTAGATTATAATTACTCCATTTGTGGACTTTTATGCACCATTAGAAGAAAGTTTATGAAGAATTATTACAGAAGCAAAGTCAATTTGTTTATCCACTCATTCAGCATATACATGCTATGATGTGATTACATGTCAGGGCGTGATACAGGTCCTCGTGACTAAGACAAAGTCTTGGCTTTCAGCTCTCAGCTCTTAGATATAGAATGCTCATTCTGTGACTGCCAGTGAGAAACAGGGTGCAAACTTCCAAATGCACTTTCTAAGACAGGATAGAATATAGAAGATTTAGAGAAATGTTACAAACTGTTAAAAATAATGTTTTCTACATAGCAGAATTATGAGTAATATGCTATTTTCTTATTTAAGCTTTCTGGAATTTTCAACAAGGACTGATTTGCGAGTAATTTAGTTTTCTATGGTTTGTGTGACAAATCGCCACTAGATCAGTGGCTTAAACACATGCATTTATTTTTATTTTTTACATTATTTTATTTTATAGCAATCTGTCAGGGGTAGAAGCACCAGGTCTGGCTAGGCTACCTCTTCTGCTCAGACTATCACAATCTTACTCGGTGACTGTGCTCTCACAGTCTAGTAAGTGAGGATGAATCAGCGTCCAAGTTCAATTACTTTGTTGGAACAACTAGTTTCCTTCCATCTGTAATTGTGAGCACCCTGACTTCTGAATGACTCTTGGCTGGAGTTCCATCAGCTAGAGGCCACCTTCAGCTACTAGAGATTGCCAACATTCTGCGCCACGTGGGCTTCTTCAAATCAGTGGCTTACTACAGCAAACCAGCAATTCTAAGAGCAAATATTCCACAATGTAACATAATCACTGGAGTGACAGGACATCACCTTTCCCTTCCTATTTTACTTAGAATCAAGTGGGAGCTTGTGAAAATGAGTATATGTGATTACGGGTGGTCGATTTCACTAGTTTCTACCAAGATGGTGCTGCCAATATATATATATATATATATATAATTTTTGTTCAGATAATCAATAACTGCATACTTGAAGACATAAAATATCAATTCTCCCACTTCTTGTGTACTGGAGTAACCTTAAGGTAACATTTCAAATCTTAGCTCTTCATGCCAGGATCAAGGCTTCAGGGAGCAGCCGGTTACTGCAAGTCATGCAGCAAATTAGGGATCTGTAACTGAAAATATTAAATACTGTCTGCCACCATTTAGTGAAGTTTATCATTGAATGAATGGAATTGGAGTCATAATTTTTACTAATTGGCTAACATCTTACACCAGTTGCTCCAACACATAAAATCAATTGTTTGATCCAAAAAGCTGAAAATATAATGAGGCTTGATATGCTTAAGGAATAACTTTGATTCTTTTTTGCATAAACTTGATGCCTATCTTTACGTCTTGGTTTATTCTAGTGCTATGGTGCAAGATAGATATTGACACTAACTTTATAATAAGGCTTGAACATTATTCTATTATTTTAATCTGTAGGAAGGACATCACGTCTTATCTTTTGATTTTCTAAAGAAGGAAAAAAATGAAAAGAAACTTGTGCCTATCTTACTGGCTGCCAACTGAATAAGTCATGGGGAATTTATCATGTCAGAGGGAAAATCCAAGTCGACTTAGGGAGATACTTTACAGCTAGCACAGGTGGGTTTTATTTCACACAAGTATGATAGAGTGGAACTATCCCCTCATGTGCCAAGGCACGTGCTTAGTGTGTGGCAGGAAGAGGTAGGAACTGGAGGATGGACTTCCTGGTTTGGGGTCACAGGTGATCTTGGGATAGAAAGCAAATTGGAAAGGCAGTTACCTTGAGGACCAGGCTGTTTCAATGGCAGCTAGCTCCAAAGGCATTGGCACAACAGACTCCTATTTGAACCCACAGCATCACACGCTGCAATGAGCATGCAAAGTGACCTTGCAGCCCTGAGATATTGCTAAAATGTAGATCTTGATTTAGTGGAACTGGAATGGAGCCTGCAATTTTGCTTTTTGAACAAACTTCCAGGTCATACCAACATCATGGGGCCCTTACCCCATGCTCACCAGGAGAACGTCCCAAAGGGGATGAAGATGAAAGGCCTCTGTCTACCCAAGTTCACTGTTTTCATCTTACTAGTGGCGTTTGTAACTTGAGATAATTATCTATAGGTTGCTTGAAAAATGTTGACATGTTTCTGTCAACTAATCACTTAGAGGAATCAGATCTAAAGTATGAGTTAGCCCTTGTCTAAAGTATGAGAGCACAGGATAAGAAATCTGCAAACACAATACTCTGGAAGTTCCCAGTCCTGTACCTGGGTGTGAAAAGAGATTATGGAAACTGCCCCCGAAAATGGAAATGTTAGTGAGGACAATCACTTGTGTCCTGAAAGGGACAGAACTTAGTACCAAAGTGCAAACAGTTGCTGGGGAGTGAGGCAAAGAGAATCTAGCTAGCAGGCCAGCGAATAAATAAGAGGGGCACAGAGCATCCAGCTATATTTTGATCGAGGGATCAAATGCATTGCAATTCTAAAGGTTTTTTTTTGGGGGGGGGGAGTCCTAATAATTATTCATTAATAATTTAGAATCTTTTTACTTTGTCTTTGCAAGTAATAGTATCTGAGATAAAATTGACTTCGTATCATGCATTGCTCTGAAATTACTCATAAGCATACATTTTAACATGTAATTAGATCATTCCATGATCTCTCTGCTTCAAAAATGTGGAAATTGAGTTAACTGGGGTACCTTGGAGGAGCTGGGACATCCGATTCCTTGTTCAGTGCCATGGCCCAACACTAATTGAACTATGTAGAAAATGAACAATTCTTGATTCGAAGCTCACTGGAATGCTTAGTTTGACTTGTTTGTAGAAGTTAACATGTTTGGAAAAATACATTGTCACATAGGATATTTTATGAAAATGCATATTTGGCAGCACTGAAGATGACAAAAAAGTAAGCTGTGAAAAGCTGATGTGAAAGTTATCATTTTAATATATTCAGTATGACATATTTCCATAAAAGCAAGCTGTTCATAACTGCAGATTTATTGCCCATGTGTCAATGTTGTGTGTCACTAAATGATGCAGTTGAAAACTCCAGAATAGGAAGGAAGTGATCATCATTAGGTAATGATAATGCGCATCAAACCCGAAATTCTTTTTGGGACTGAAGGAAAGGGTAGAAATTACAAACAGCAAATGTCTGTATTTCCAATGATGTATCGCCTGTTTGCCAAAAGCATCAAAAAAGTTCTCCTTGGAACTAAACTGAAAACAATGTACATGTATTTGCAATGCTAATGTACAGAGTCTGAAACTTTTTAACTGTGCAAAATAAAGTGTTAGTAAATTTCTACCTTGATTGTGTGTATAAATGTGCTAGTTGTTTCTTTGTTAGATTTTGTAAAATGATTCAGGGCTGTAATATACCAAGTTACTATATAATCACTACCTCAAAAAAAGCAACTCTTTTCTGAGCACTTGTAATGATGAATCTGGTTCTGAATAATCAAATTATTTATAGAGTGAGGTGATCACTTGGCATAACTTCTTTTTATTAATTCAATTATTTAAAAAAGTGTTTTGGGAAGCCAAAGAAATTCCTGATTGCTTCACTGTATTGATTAAACTCATTAAATTGCTGCTGAACTTATTCCATAGTTTTTTGTTTGTTTGTTTGTTTGTTTTTTTAGGATGCAAGCTTTGGGTTTGTGATCATGATGTCTCTATGAAATGAAGACAGGTCAGACTCAAAATGCTCAACTGTGTACACCCTGCTGAAGTCCCTGGATACCTCCTGGTCACACTGAGAGTTATGGGAAAATAAAAAAGAAGCAATGGGGTGAGACTGACAAGGAATGCTGAGACTAGGGAGAGGACAAATATTGCAATCCTTGATAACAGTTTATGGGCAGGTTTCCTTGAGAAGCTGGCATTCCTGCAAAGGCTTGGAGTTGAGGGGAGAGTGATGTAGATGGCTCAGAACAGACATGCCCCTGGGCTATGTCCTATTCTATACACTTTTTACTCCCAAAATTAGATGATTGGGTCAAGAAGATATGGTACATATACACAATGAAATATCACTCAGCAACCAAAAAAGATAAACGCATACTATTTGCAGCAATGTGGATGGAACTAGAAGGAATCATGCTCTTCTGTACTCTTAAGTGTCTTTTTTTCTATTTTACTTCATCTTCCACTTATCCTTAGAGTGTCCTCTGCTTTTCTCTCCCCTTCCTTTGTCTTCCATTTCTTTCATCTCCATGATGGCTGCTAGGGGCCATTTTATGCATTGCCTATATCCCTCAGGATCGAAGAGTTCACTGACCTGCTGCCTAAAATAGCTTTACATCAATTAAAGATGCTGATTATTTTGAAAACACAGATCTTTCTTGTGTGGTCATATGAATCCTTTGGCCATAATCGTATAAGAGTCAGATCAGTTTTATGTCAAAGACTTAGTGAAATTATCCCGCTCGGTCTCACCACCCTATTGTTCCTTCAGTGTCTGCTTAGACCTTTGCTCATAGAATGTCCTCAAGAGGCTTTTGATGAGTTCACCCATTGAACTGAAAAATAACCCCCTATTACAGTGAAATAGATGATGGAATCATTTCTGTAATTCTAAAATTTTTCACAGACCCCTCCAGAAAATAACATATCCATGTAGAAATCAGCCTATTGACTCCAACTTTATTTTGTTTTTAAATAACTCTGCTCAGAATTCTCCTGGGATCCAAAGAGTGAAACAAAAGAAAAACCTTTCAGTTAAAGTCAAGGGGTTTATATTTCAGATGTATGAAAAAATTGCAGTGTTCAGTAGAATCACTTAACAGACTAGTATTTTAAATATCAGAGGAATTTGTAGGCTGGCTGCACAAACAAAATTTAAAGAGCCTGCATTGGGGATTTGGGCAGTACAGATTAAACATTACACACAGGAGGCATATTACAAAGTGATCTTGTTATTGTTTGCTTCAAGTTGTGAAGCACCGAGCTTTACACACAGAATGCTCAATGGCCTATAATAAACATGGAGCTACCCGTCCAATCATTCTCCACTGTCTGTGAGTGGGCAAAATGTTTGTAGGAATGGGAGCAGTCACCTTTGACCCATGGCCATTTTATGTGTAGCTGACTAGCAAATATCAAGGTCAAAGAAAGATTGATGGTAACTAGTTCAAATCCAATGTACCCTTCTGAGAGATGTAGATGTGATACTGAATTTAGAAGAACTAAACTAATTTAGAAGAAAACAACAGAGCTGATATGTTCTGAGTTTGGAAAGAGGTGAATGAGAAGTAAGGCTTAAAACTACAAATAGTGGTACTGGTAGCCCCAGTGGTAGTAAGAACCCAGTGGTATGAGGGTGTTGATGTGCAGTCATGAGTTATTGGGATTCATCACAAGAACCCAACTTTCAATTTAGGATTTTTTTTTTTATAGAAGAACTGGGGTTTTGGCCAGATGTGTGTGGGGTGAGAGTTCTCCCAGAAACAGAATGGGGGAGAACAGGTGGATCTACTGAAATGCACTGCTGAGGGGAGCAGTGGAGAGACAGGAGTGCCCTGTGCCCTGTGGGTCAGCCCCCTGGCCAGGGATCAAACACTGTCACAATGATAGTGCTTGCGATTTAACCCACAGACCACCAGGGAGGACCAAATCATTCCTTTCTCACTTTACCATCTTAGGTTAAGTAATTTATTTAAAAATCTTTGAGGCTCATTTTCTTCATCAGTCAAATGGGAGTAATGACTTCTCCAAAGCATCAATCAGGAAGTTTTTGAGAGGACTGAGTGAGATCAGATCTGTAGACAGAAAGTTTAAAGTCGCTGCATAGCTACAAGCCATTACTATACAAGGTTCTATATGTTCTTGAATTGAGAACAGGTGGAACAGTGGAGAGAGCTTTTCCATGACATAGAAAAGAGCTGTAAACCAAGCCTCAAAGATTTTTAAACTCACTAAAACCAAGGGTGAGTGCCCCTCTGTCTGTACATCTACAGTGTTTTTCACCAAATATTCTAGTCTTTTCTAGCCTTTTGTAATAACTATTGGAAAATGCAAAATTTGGCACAAGAGCTTTTTCTGGCCTTTTGGATGATTTTGCACAACTTTATCAGAACCGATGTTTATTTGACAGGAAATAACATAAAAATCCTAATATTCATATGGAATTAGACACACCTGACAATGATGCCAGGGTCCAGTCAGTGACAGACTGATCATCAGTCAAGATAGCAGCTAAGAGAGTCAGGGCCTTTGATGATTTCTCCAAGGATCCCAGTTTTCGAATTTATTCCTCATCGTTTCAGGATTTACGGAAGTATCTGCCTCTGAGGATCTATCTATAATATCGTGCTAGATACTGATGGAGGCTGTGTGTGGAAAATTTGGAATGGAGGTGCCACAAGTCCAGAAACTGGAGCTGGGGTTAGAAATGAGTAACGCGGTTGTTCAACCAACTCTTGAAGTGAAAACCTTAGGCCAGGCTGCTATACAAAGCACCCCAGAGGAAGAATCGTGACTCACAGGCAACCTAGAAGTTATTAACCTAATATTGGGGAGTGGGTAGCCATTCCCCTAAGATGGGTGCCCCCAAAAGACAACACACTCGGTACCACTGCGGCCTTGGAAACACGCAGCTCTCCTGCCCTGTCATCACAGGCGCGTCTGCCCACAAAGCTTTCCCTCTGCAAATCCCAGCAGCCACTCTCTCTGCCCATCTGTGTCTGGGCAAGTATCTTCTTCTCCCTTCCTTTCTTTCTTCTAATAAACCTAACCCTTTTGGATATAACCGAATACATTTTTCTTTCTGGCAAACTCACTGAAAGGGGAACGCGGCTGATGCTACTTGCTGAAACCAACATTTCATCACAACTGTAACGGCGTGGTCCCCAGAGAAAGAGGAGGTTCTGGCTTGACTATCCCACCCGAGGAAGAGTAGATGTGAGAATTAAAGGAAACCAGAGAAGATTGGGAGGGCCTGTAAGAAAGAGGAAGCCCTGCAGGAAGCACATGGAGCAGAGAGACATGTGAAGAAGCTACAATTGTTTACTGCCTTGACCTTGACATTGGACTTGTACTAGGGACTTGGGGGTCATGGAAAGAGACACTTGTAAGAGACGTGGGTAAAAGACCCATGGTAAGGCTGACCACACAGACTTTATCTTGACTACTGTTTTGATTTTGCCCTTTTTCTATCCAGACATGCCTGGCCCCTTCTGCCTCTTTCCTATGGGCCCCCACCAGAAGGTGCTTTAGACTGGGGGCAAGACTTCAGCCCTCAGTGGCCCTGCGCTGGGCCAACCCTGGTTGGCTGGGTATTTACCCAGGCAACATAAGTAACTTTGGGTGTTTAATTGGAAACTATTTTAACTATATTCTTTCTCTTCTCTCTATTGCATCATAATTGTATTAAAGTTATTTTCTATTGAAGGCTTTAAGCATGAAGAGTATGCTTGCCTTTATGTAGTGGATGGCAGAATCCATATAGAACAGGGGTCTGGTTACCCTGAGGATAAGCAGGGGTCTGGGTACCCTCAGTCTGGCTGCTATCACAACATCAGTATTCTGGCACATACTCATATATGTGTCCTTCCATGGGAGAGAAAAGGGGAAACAATACTTCCAGTCTTATGTTACGGAACATTATCATCCTCCCCTTGAGACTTTCCTACTTATCACCAGATGGTCTGAAGTGGTTTCTGACCCTCCTTGGAGGTCTGATTTTCTATTGAGCATTCACCTCACTAGAGTCTCTCTTACTCAAAGCCCAGCCTGTAAAATAACTCACTTTGGTTTTACTGGATAGGGCTCACTCATCTTGATGTCACATGGATATATAAGCTATGAGGTTGGGTTCCAATCCCTAGTTTTCCATCAGTTACCAAGGCCATCTTTAAACATGCAGTTCTCTGAAATCTAGCAAAGTGCATATTTTTGCCTATGGGGGTTGTTAAAATTAACCTTCCTCTGCCATTCAAATGAGGGGAGACACAGAGATCCTTTAATTGGACCAGATGTTTAGAAGTGGCAATAAAGGATCCAGCTAAACAGAGTGATTTAGATGACAAAAGAAATGTGAGTGTCTCCTCTGTTAATTCAATGAAAAGATGTTACTATTTGAGAAATTCGTCAGTCACACAAAAGAATGATTGCAATTCTATGACAAATCAAAAGACACTATTGGCCAGGCTTCTGTGCACACCACATACAGATAGGCATTCGTCTGTGTTAGACTGTGCAAAGCTGAAGTTGTGAGTCATGAAAATGACTTGGAGAGACTTCATGCTTTGCCTTACCTCTTGACTTGTACTTGAAACAGAGAAAAGCTTCCCTAGTCTCTGGAATGTTTTCATCACTCATCTCAGTCATCATAGCACACAATACATTTTGAAAAGCTTAAGTACAGCAAACAACCTTGAGGTTGGAATGAAGGCTCTTAAGCTGGGCCATTCGATCTGAGTCTCACCAAATAGATGGTGAGCTTGGCTCAGTGACTCCTTGACAACTATTGATTGGCCATTTGAGAGGAGCACAATTAGTGCAGTTTGTCAAGCCAGATGTAATCTAAAGTGGAAATCCTAAATGAGGAATGAAAAAAAGAGAGTTAATACCTGTCTCCTAGGATTAAATAAAAATAGGTAAATCTAGAAAACATAGGCATTCGGCAGGACAAAACATTCTGTCATCAGTTCCTCTTGCCAATTGCCATGAAGTTGACTTGTGGCTGATTTAGTAGGCCCCTTGGGAGTTAGTTTTTCTGAGTTTGGGTCTCTGAAGCAGCTTTCCCCACTGCTGCAGTGTTCTACATGGATTCTGCCATCCACCACATAAAGGCAAACATACTCTTAGTGCTTAAAGCCTTCAATAGAAAAGTGCTGTGATTTATTTTGCTAATGCAGACAAGATGAGCTTACAGTTTAACGATTTAGTTATTTTTAAAACAAGTCATTAACAATCATATATAAGAATATGTAACTTATATTTGCTACATATAGACTTGGTTTTCTGAAGAAGTAACAAAAATCCAACTGAATGAATTTTAAATATCTAGTTGTCTTTATCGAAAGATTCATGAATTGACAGCATTGCATCTAGCTACGAAAAAGGTGCCGGAAGGAGTTGTGCAAAATGGAGGGTTCTGTAGTCATAATGTGAGACAGAGACATTAGCAAAGTAAAATTAAAAAAAAAAAAACACTTTGGGAACTTCACTGAGCAGGTGATTTCAGATTGATTGGTTAGGGCTGTGTTCCTGGGGAAGGTTGAAACCACAGTTAGGCTGACTGTTAAGGGTTTTGTGGACTTTATTTTGGGCCTGTCACATTTTTAACAATTTGAACTGTCATTAGCCTGTTGCCAAGGAGAAGTCTTGATTGCATTATAATATACACGTCAATTAATAATTTGAGTATGGATACCATTTATAATATGGAAGAATCTGTCACTCATGTATAGACATACAAACATCTCCTGGAATACTTCATACCATAAGCAATTGACAACATAGACATGGATTGTGTTTTGAATATTTATTTGTGGTTATCACAGTTAACATTTGCATAGCACTTTAAAATTCATTTGCATAGCAACTTACAAAGCAATGATATGCCTTATTGTTCTCTCATAATACCTCTCTAAAGAATGAAAGGTAGATGTTATCATTTAAAATCATCCATTTCAAAAGAGACCAAGCCTTGAACTACTTCCACTTCATAGTACTTCAGTGAATTCATTTACAGAAGAATACTGATTGAAAAACCCAATTTATAAATATTTAGAATATTTCTTTTAACAAAGCGTACATATTGAAATGAAAAGCAATTGGTCAAAGCTTCCAGACACTTCACAAGAGCATCATTTACTGTTCCATGGCATTAATTAATGAAACAAGGCAAGGCACCCCTATAGTAGCCAAACAGTAGCCACAGTGAATGTCTGAGCCCTAACTCTGCCTAATGGTGAGTTAGGCTCTCGGCCTCCAAGAAATCAGTTGCCACCCTGCGTAATTTTTCCAGATCTATTCATCCCAGCCTTTTGGAAACAGCTGATACCGCTCCTCCAAGAATACATCCTGTGTCCCTTAGCTCCATATTTTACCAGGCTCCTATAAAGCAGTTACCTCTTTTCCTGTCAGGTCAAGAAGTAATGGCTTACCTCTTTAGTTAGCACCTGTTTACCTCAATCGTCATTGTTGCTCCCCTCACACCACTCAAGACAGTACTTTGGTTATCTTTGAATTCACAGTTGAGTCTTCTGCTTCTTAGCTCAGGTTAGTGTGCACAATAATATTTATGAAGCAAAACAGGGATTTTGGATTTACATAAATTTATGAAGGCAGGTTAAAGATAAATGTTTTAAAATAATTATGGAAGGCCCAAAGTGACTCAATGTGTCAGAAAAACCCTGATTGACGTTGACTAAATAAAAATTTCATTAATGAGTCTCTTTTAATTAAAAAAAAAGACTCATGGTTTTTAATCCAAAGAACTGATTTGCGTAGAAACTAAGCTGTTTTCAGTTTTTACAGTTTGCTTACTTTATTGATTGATCTGAGGAACTAGTTGATGGTCATATTACTCAGCAACCAAGAAACTGAATGCCTAGTATATTTAGAAATCAAAAAATTTTATAATACTTTTAGACTTTAAAAGTACCAATTTCTATAAGAATTTCTTTCTATGCTCCCCTCTAAAGCAATCTTAAATTGGCCTAAAACTTGTACATCCCCCTTCCAGTTTCTCTTGATCTAGCCATTTAAATTCAGCTTTCATAAAATTGATATTCTGTGAACGTATCATATATACAGAATGAAAATATTTTTTCCCAACATAAAAGAATTTCACTAGTGGAAAGTAGCTTGCACACTCCATTTTCATATGAAAAATGTGGAAATAATGATCTGTTCTCCATTTTACTTTTGTTAGAAGGCTGAGGACTTTACTGACACCTTTTATTCCTAATTTATGTTGTTACCAATATTCATAATTTGTCATAATGCAGCGTCTACTCACAGCAGTCAGACTTAACATTCTAACTTCATTTATCTAGTGAAACAATTCCATGTAATAGAAAGGGACTTTGAAAATACATATAATTGAAATTTAATACTAACTCAATCTCTTGGATGTGTAGATTAAGGTAAAATGATCTAAACACTGAGCTTCAGATTTCTCAATATTTCAATTTTGGGTTGTCATTAGCTTTTAAAATAAAAACATCTATGCAGAGCATCACATAAAATACTTCAAATATAGAAAGTACTCAACAGCTGCTAAAAATTTGCCTCATGTAATAACCCAAATATAGCTGGAAAATTTATTTGAAGACAAAAACACAGCATCCTGGAAAGAAGGTAGATATTCAGCACAGACTCATTCTCTGGGTATCCCTCATGTCACCCCCATAGAAAGAGCAGACTTCCTTAATTATGAGTTGATTTGGTCATGATTAGGCTATTTTTATGTTGCTTTCAAATCCGTTCCCTTCATGTATTAGTGGCGTGTTTCCTTATCTGGATTTTGAGATTCTTGAGAGCAGAGTTGCCCACTCAGTGTCCTCTAGGCTTGTTGGAATGATAAGAGATACTCAATAAATGCACACTAAATGCTTGTCCATAATCAAACACACAGAATTATAAGGCTTAGAAGAGACTTTAAAGTTCACTTGTAAAGTCCACTGCGTTTACAAATTAGAAAATGGAGGTTCAGGGATGTTATAAGCATCACCCCATAGCACAAAGTAGAAAGTGGTAAACCCAACGTTTAAACACAGGTCTGATTATTACATCATTACTCCTGTCATTATCCAATATTCTTAACATGACTAAATCAATGGAATGGTACTTGTAGATACCATCATGTATCAGTATTCTGGAGAACCACCTTGTTTTGATAAGATCATTTATCTAGCAGCTTAGCTTGCATTCAGAATCAACTGGTATGTCGGCTGCCGCCCCTGGAAAAACTGTGTGTGGCTGAAACAGGGCTTGGCGTGGGGGGCTATAGCCATCCAAGGACAGTGCCCACGTAGAGGACAGATCACTATGTGATCGCACCTGCGTGCACAACTGTAAGAAGACTTGGATTCACAGGGAACAACAATGGGGTTAATTTAACAAACAGGGGAATCAAGAGGATCTAAGGCCACAGGGGCCGTGAGCTCACCCCGGAGATTGTCCACGGTGTCCAGAAGCCCCAACCAAAGGCCGCTCCTCCAAGATGGCGCCGTCCCGCCTAGGAGGACGTGGATGGAACGGAGGCTGAAGGCAGTGGGCGGGCAGAGTTCAACTCACTGCAGCTGGAGGTGCTCACAGGAGCCGCCAGAGGACACACAGCAGCGGCAGCCAGGGTCGAAGGCCTGAATGGACAGCCCCGGATGCTAGACAAGACAGCAACAGAGACAGCAGCACCAGGAGGCAGTGGCCGACGATACACTGTGTTAGCACCAGCCAGCACTGCAGTTCTGTGCCCAGAGGCCTGTGAGATGCAGCAGCACCACAGCGCTGTGAAAGTCTGTGTCTCAACATGGTCAATAACAGCTGCAGAGACTCCAGGCCCGGGCCTTTGGTGCTCCTGTCAGGTGATACACAGGTGTAGCTGCACCCAGCGTCTGTGAAGCTCTTTGGCTTCTCTCTTTGGAGGACAGCTGCTGGAAGCTTCTCGGGAAGCCAGTATTCAAGTGGGTGGAGCCTGAGATAAGGCATCTGAGAGCCTAGGAGGGCTCTTGCCTGCCTTTTATCCTTTCACAGTCCCCCACTCGAGTTGATACTTGCCTGACTGGACCATGTCAGCCGCCGGCCCCCAAGAGAGAGGGGCTGCTCACCGGCAGCAACTTTTGGCATGAGGGGAAAATCACCTTTTTTTCCCCAACAGCTCACACTACTTAGGCAGCTGTGGGAAAATGCCAGTCTTGGACTGTTTATATGATGTGGTCATTACTCTGGGTGGGAGTAGTGGGGGCAACCGGGCTCAAGGCAACCAGGCATCACCTCCCAGACTCCCATGAATTTTTCCTGTCTCCCTGGGCTCCCTCTGGTCTTCCCTCGTGGTCTCGCCTCTTTAGCAGGACATACATCCTCCCGTAGACGGCCTCGGATCCTCGGTATCCACACAGACACACATGCCCCGTGCCCGTGCTCCGTGCACGTGCCTCCTCATCAACACCACCAAGGCCGCAGGTGATCCACATGGACTAATGCAGTACAAGCCTAACTGAAACACTTATCACAGTGCAGCTTAAGGTTTTACATTTCTAGTACATTCCCACTTGATACCAATACCTCTGGCCCAGGGCCATGTTTTGGACGAACTGATCATGAGTTTTGTGGATACCTTTTTCCTGTTTCTCTAAAACCCAAACTTGACCTAAGTGAACCTCTGTGTAATCTCCACTTCTTAAATGCACCGTGAGTAGGGCAGTGCATGGAACTAGCCTTACCCTGGAAACATTGTTTTGTTTAAAAGAGCATTGTTGTTGCTTAATATGTAGTACATGGTGTTACATGATATCTTGAGGTTCCTAAGATCCTGTCCTCATGAACCTCAAACATGATGAAAAATTCACTTAGAGGAGGGTCCTAGAATGAGCTATAATTTGAAAGATGATGGCTTGAAAAAAATCTTCACCACAACTGTAGATGTGCTCCAGAATTATTTTTATTGACTAATTTCCATGAATTATCAATGCATTTCTAACAACTTTGGCAACATGTAAGTAACTTCTGAAATGGTACATATTATTTTAATATAATTCTATGCTATAATACTGCATCTGGACTATTTTTCTAATTTATTTTTCATCAGAGTTATTATTAATTGCAGTGGTGCCTGAAGCCTGAGGAAATAATTAACAATCTTTGTAAGTGGGAAAAGACATTGTATATACTGGAACTTCTGCCAATTCATTTGGCAGAAGTGGAACTAATTCCACACATGGAGAACCCAATGACTAAAACACAGAGCAAGTTAATAATTTCAGCACGGTTCTTTTTGGCTCTCTTTTAGGTAGGTATTTGTAGCTAAGGTCCAAGGAATGCTATGGGCTGTATGTATGACTCTTTCATGATTCTAATATCCATAAAACTCTATGCAAAAATGTCTGGGGGAAAATTCACATTACTTTTCTGTGTTACAGATGTACTTTGATCAGATTATCAAAGGAATTAACCACTTTTTATCATGATGCCAGGAGAGCAGAAGAGTAATTACAATCGAAGAATTCTGATTTTCATTTTGTCCTTGCATCCTGCCAACCCTTGCTTTAAGAATGAGATGTCTTCTTCCTTACTATTTTCATGAAAGGGAAAAGAAAAATATTAGGAGAGAGAAGCCATTCCCAGGAAGTAACCCCAGTCTTTTTCCATCATCTGCATCCTTAGCTGGGTTAGTTCCTTGTTGATCTCATATGCACACTTAACCATTCTTCATTCCACCACCATTTAGGTTTTAACCTATATAGCCACAGAAGCCAGAAAATTCCCTGGACAAAGTAGATGCAGATTTGTGATGCTGAAGACCCCTGGAAAGAATACCTATCTTGTTGGGTTATATGACCCAACAAGGCCCAGCCATCTTCCTTCATGAGGTCTTCCTTAGTAGTCTGATGCAGATCTCTTCTGCCCTCTTCCTGACAGGACAGCATTCTTTTCGACTCTACCAGTTACTTTGTCACTCATTTGTATTCAGTTTATTACTATTTTATACAAAGATAATATATGGTTCATAGTGTCCCAAATACAGTGGCATGAACAGAGCACATACTTAAAAATCATTGTTGAAGAAACTTATGGAATGACCCCAGTTAGCCATATTTGAGAAATAAAAGTCTTATCATCTTTAATTTGTAACCCTCATAGCACTAAGAACCAGAGGTTCTTAGCACATAAATGCTCCATAATTTCATGGGTGTAAAACACATTGGCAAAACATCTGGGGTATAGCATGAAATGTCTGTGCATTCCAGTAAGGGGACTGACTCAGCAGTTGGCATTGTGAGCTTCAGTCTCCGTTATAATCTAGCAACTTTGACCAACAGTTTCAGTGGATAAGAAACAGCTGAACTCTCTTGACATGGTATGTGCTAGATGTTTTTCTCATTAATTCACGAGTATAGAGTCATCATTTGACTGAAAACACAGACTCACACTAAATGATTTAATACTTGAAGTGTAGCAAGCTCTTTTACCTACTTTATTTCAGTTAATTCTTGTAAGAGCACAGTAAGATATATGTGACTTGCTCAAGGTCATTCAGGGATTCCTGTTCCCACATCTCGTTTCCAAATGCCATAACCTCTCCACTATGCTAGACTCTCATTCTAATCCATGTATCACTACTATTATGCACCAGGCTCAAAAGGAAAATTCTTTCCCCCTGAGAATCACCTTTCCTTGGCAGATATATGATATAACTCTACCATATTCAAGCAGCAGAGTGAAGATAAAGCGCAGACAAAATTAGATTTGACAACCTAATGGAACACCCTTCTTTGTTATTTGAAAATAGCATCATTCAAGCATCATCATTCAACAGTCGCCAGTTCTATCAAGTAAGGGACATGTTTGTTTGGCATCTGAAGGAGAGATGAAACAGCTAAATCGCAAGGCAGAAGGCAATGACGAATTCTGATTTCATTAGTTATGTTTCCTACTGGCCCTTAATTGGAAGCTTCTCTAATATTCCAGTAGACATCACAATTTGTATTTCCATTAACTACAAAAGCTTTCTAACAGTCTAACTATTTCATGTTTACTTACTTTTTTAATAATTCTCATTTTACCTGTGCTGACAAGAGAGAAGCCTACTAGCATATCCCCTGTCCTTCATGGCTTAGTGTCTCTTATCTGAAGATAGATTATTTGATCCTTAGAACACCCAAACCTGATCATCTCTTCCACCATATATTATTTTCCTAAAGTTTATGGACAAAGAAAAACAAGTTCATATGACCCGATCCTTTTTGTAACTGCTCTTCTTCCTCCCAGGGATTTCCTTTCTCTTCATCTAGTAATATCTAAATCAACCTTATGGCCAATGCTAGAATTTATTAGCTCAATGAAACTTCTTGATTCCTGCAAGCAGAATCACCCTTTCACTCTTCTGCAACCCCACGATATTTAATTCCCTCCTTTATTCTGCACTTAATGGAGTCCACTCTATTGCATATGTAGTTCTCTACTTGTCCACCTTGGCCATGAGCAATATGACTTGCATTCAATTCTGACTTCTTCCTGTTTCCCACAGCGTCCAAAGTGTCATCCAGCATTTACTGCATGTGAATCATGATGTTAAGAAGCCAAGAGAGTTTAATATTTGAGGCAAGTAATATCATCGCCATATGTACTCTCAAGGAAACTGAATATATAGGGATGCTCGTGAAACTTCCCTAAGGTCTTGCACCTACATAGTTGAGAAGTCTAGATATTAAGCTTTTAAAGACTGAGATAAAAAAACAGATTACATAAACTATTTTAAAGTACAATTTTTCAGTGACATTTAGTTCTTCACAATGTTTTCACAACCATCACCTCTATCTAATTTCCAAAGATTTTCACCACCATAAAAAGAAAGTTTGTACCCCTCCTCCAACGAGGCCCCAGCAACCACTACTCTGTTTTCAAGCTTTCTTATTCTGGATGTTTTCTATAAATGGAATCACACAAAATGTGACCTTTTGTGTCTAAGAAACCTGCAGCTTGTTTCAATTCTCCCGAAATAGAGTTTAATCCCTAACCTACCATATTTGTTTAACATCATAGGTTCCTACTATATATTTGATGGATTAATGGATAGGGAAAAGGCTGTGCTCAGGTCTGCTTATGTTCTACTTAATTTAGTTCTGACTGGATGGATCTTCCTAAGAGATCCTTTTACAGCTTTCACCAAATGTCCATTTGAGAGTGCAGCTTAGTACGAGAGCAGAATCAAAGGAGGTGAGGAAGCATAGGTCGAAGGTTAGCTGTCTTTTCAAGGTCCTGGTATTTCATATTGAAATCTACAATTGATTTACTCATTTGTGTACTTTCAGGATAAATGCAAAGGGCACTAGGGTATTGGAGTGAATCTCACTAGCTATACTATATGTGAATCAATTTGGTCCCCAGGATTAAAGGAATAGACTGCTGGAGGGAGGTGATGAATGCAATATTCCCTCCCCCCTAAGTAACAAAGTTTTTCTAGCACATAAGTTATTGCTTGGACAAAAAATGTTTTGGGAGTTTACTTCTATAGACTGCCACGATTTGAAAACTTTTCTGCTGGAGGGAATTTCATGTTTTTGGAGATATTAATGGGTCAATTAAAAATAATGTATTTCTTATAATTTGTATATTTGCTAATAGAGTGACAGAGAATCAATACATTTAACTATTAAACCATCAGCTCTGTGAGTCACCACTTCAAATCTGGCACTTCTCGTCTTGGTGCATCATATAAGGAAAGGGGGATTCATTTCAAATATCTGTATTTATTTCCAGAATAAATAGGAAATAAACACAGGCTCACAACTTGAAATGAGTTTTCTACAGTAAACACTGGTAGGACAGGTAATTATCATCACAGTTGTAGCCATGCATAGGTATCAGTTTATACCTACATGTGCATATAGGAATATGTTGCCTTTTAAAATTCCCATTGCTATTGAGATTACTGTAGACTAACTTGTATTTATAGGAATAAAATACAAAGAAATCCCATCTAGTCTTCACATATTTTCCCACAATAGCTTGCAAAACCAGCGCACAGTACCACAGTTAAGATCCAGAATTAACCATCACCAAAGATCTCTTGTGTTGCCTCTTTGTAACCACCCTCACTTTTCCCCATCTCTATCCCTAATGCTCCAGCAACCACTAATCTCTTCTCTATTTCTATAGTTTTGGCATTTCAAGATTACAATATAAATGCAATCACATAGTATGTAACCTTTTCAGAATTGGCTCTTTTCATGCACTACAATTGTCTGAAGATTTACCCAAGTTGTTATGTTTGGCATTATCTTTTAACAGGAAGCCATATCATAGACAATCTGCAAGCAAAAATGAGATAATTGGAGATATCCGGATCACAATTGTCTTATTTTACAAAGTTTCTTCATTATAAAATAATTCTTAAAATGAAACACTAGCATACTCACTAAACATGTGTCTAATCGATGCCTTTGGATCATGTCTGTATGATACTTATTCTTTATTTCAGGAACATGAACTCTTCAAAGACAGTGACTATGCTGTGCTTACCCATCGACATTGATTTTCTGTTGTGCACTGCACTTACCACAAAATCAAGAAACTTACGAAAATAATCTGAGTGTTCGAAAAGTGGCAAGTTGTGTTTGCTGTCATGGTTGACACTCAGGAAAGAAAAGAAACTGTTAAGGGTCATTTATCAAGTGTAGTTTCCATTGAGACTATAAAAATAGATCTAAAGGTCCCAGTATCCCTTATGAATTAAATCAAACAGAGATACAAATATAAGTTTTTCTTCCCTACTATTTTTAAATCAATCAAACAAAACTTTTTGAGATATTGTTGATAAACCAAATGCAATGTAGAGCTTTCAAATCCAGAAGATTCAGTAGTTATTGCCTTTATATCTGCTCTGTATTTGCACTGTTTCCCCAGCTCTATTGAATAGAGACACTGTGCCCTGTTTAACAATGAAACAAATGGAAAGTTCCTTTTCTGGAATCCTATGTTAAGGAAAAATCTAATCTTACAGCATTAAAATGACTATGTTCAAAGGTGAGTGTTTCAGGCTGAATTCTTCCGGTACATATTGCCTTGTGCTTTAGGAAGCTTGAGATTCAGAAACACATGCTTTTGAGTCTCATAACTGTCTGACATTGGCCAAACACCACCCAGCTTCAATTTCATATATACAGCATGGGATCGTATTAATACTTATCCTACTTGAGCACGATCCTTATTTCTCTGTTCCTCTTTGAAGTAAATTTCTTCATAAACTTACCTAGAGATCTTATCTTCACTCTCTTAGTCCTCATTGCAACTCAGCACATTCCCGTGGGTTTCTAATCAGGGATTTACATGGCATTTACTTATGATCACCAGTGACCAACCAGTTTCCTCATGGCAGCATTAGTCTATCTAGAGGACCAATAGGGAACAGGGCCAGCCAGGGTCTTCTATTTACCTGGGAGGCTTACTGACTAGCTTCTTGGAAAAAAAAAATACTTCTTACTATAAGCTTTTTTTAATATTAATGACGTGTTATTTTTTCACATCCTTGTTTGTTTTTTCATGACACAGGCTTTCCCCTCTCATGTGTGGTCACCACAGTTTTCCCACCACCAGGTCATCCACAGTCCTTCACCCTAGATACTGCAAATCTAAGGTCAGCTTTCAAGGGTCAGTTTTAAAGTTTATTTCACTGATCCTTTGTTCAATTTCTCTAGATCCCAGCTAACATTTATCTTTGTTCTTCTGGTTCACTTCACTTAGGGTAATTCCTTTCAGCTCTACCCATTATGCATTTCAAATGTGCAATGTCTCTTTGGAAGAGGAAGGGGGAGATGATTTTTAAGGACACTATAAAGCCCATCATTGAGATTGTCCTCAAGCCTAATCCCAATGATCTGAGCTCTGAAGTGTGAAAATCATCATGATATGAAAATTACCACCTGAGTCTAGGTTCGACATGGCGTGCATAAAGCTGTGTTTTGTAGCTGAGATATGTACTAATCTATAAGCACACAAATTATACAGCAACTATCTCAACAAGACCTTCCCCATGTGGTGGAACTAAGAAGCACAGAGATACTGGAACACAGGCTAGATAACAGCTGTGTGAGTCGAAAGCAGGTCAGCCTCCACTTTGAATCCAAATACACATCACTCTTTATGCTTTGTCATTAATTTAGTAGCCTCAAAGTTGCCTGGTGTTGCAATGGGTTAAAGCTCAGCATTATGATGCACTCTGAAGCCACTGCAACAGGAGTTCAGTTCCTGGCCAGGTAGGTGACCCACATGACAGAGCAGGCCTCTCTTGACTTGTCTTCTGATACCCTCAGCAGTGCATTTCAATCGCTCGGCCTGTTCTGTTCCCCATTCTGTCTCTGGGGAACCCTCTCACTCCTCCTGGCACCTCTGGCCTATACCCCAGTTCTTGTAGCATAGATAAATTGATATATTTTTTTTAAAAAGTTGCCATATGTTGTGACACAGTAGTATTGCTATGGCCATCCAACTTACACGAAAATATATGAAAGCTGGAACAGGAAAAGGACAGGAGAAAATGGCAGATGTCACACAGTAGTCACTATGGTTGGTTGACAAGCACGCATCAAGCACATCTCTGCACATTTCCTAGAACTCTCTAGGAGGAGTTGTAAAAGGAGTCAAGATAACATTGAATTTCTATTTCATTTAACATGAAATCTATGGTCCTTCCCCTGAATTCCCAGCATCTATAAGATCTAGCTTGAACTTATGCCTTTAATTTCACTTCACAAATCTTCCCTGAAAACATCCCATTCCCATTACTCTTCTTTATGTTCCTTGAACACATTGACTTGCTTGCTCCCCATGGCCTTGAACTCTGGCATGCTCTTCTGTTATCTCCTTATCATTCATGTCACAGTTTGCTGTGCTCTCTACAAAAAGTCTGAAAACCTTACATAAATTGTTTCTTTTGTTCCTCCTGCACTCACAAGTTAATTTCCTTTATTTCCAGCTTTTATAATACTTGATATTGCATGATGTTCAAAAAAAAAAGTTTTACTTGCTTATTGTCTTCTTCATCTCCTCCCAAATACTATCTTAATGAGGATAACAATCTTACCTGACCTGTTCAAGACCATATACCCAGCACTTAGGACAGAGTTTGACAAGGAGCAGGCACTTAATAAATATATAATAAATCACTACTTATACTTAATATGTAATTATTTTATAAGTAAATATTGTGTGTTATGTCACAGTAAAATCTATCATGTAATTTTACATATTATATACTGATATGACGTACAGATCATATAGCATAATTACATAATATGAACTGGATAGAGTCATGGTTACATTTATAATAACTGGTATGATTAGATTAATGGTAAATGCATAGCAGCAAGAAGTTGCAGGATAGCGATTAATTCACATGTCAGATGGGTATGTTTGATTTCATGGTAATAGAGTGCCTTGCTATCTCCCTCCTGCCTCGCTTCCTGGCCAGACTGAACAGTCAGTTCCTCCACCACGCCTCCTTGAGTCTTGCCCATATGCTGTCCTTCATGGAACACTCTCGCTTCCCTATATCCACGCCTCCTCTCACTGACTAATACAGTCATCTTTCAGAATCCAGCTTAAATGTCAGAGTTTGGGGAAGCTTGGGTTCCACATTCAGAGAAAGATTTCTTGTACACATGTCGTGCAGATACGGGGCTCACCTGACTATTTACTCTTCCTCAGTAGAGACTTATCTCTTTATTGCCCAGGGCAAGGTCTCTATTTCATGGACTGTAACCAAAAGTATTGCACTTGACATGGGAATTGTTTGCTTTCTTCTGACTGGAGTGAGCTTACACATCCTTCTGGGATCCTTTTCTTGTGTTGTTTTAGAATCACTGACCAGATATGAGAACAGAAGGACTTTTGCTAAACACGAAAATGACTAATACTGATGCTGTCAGTAGCATTGCTTTCTTTGTGATCTCTTTATCAAGCATCTTTACATGTGTACCCTCTAAAAGTTGCCATGAGGACTCTTATTGATGAATATGGATGGCCTCACTTCTTTAAAAGGAAAGTAGGAAAGTGAAATCGTTTATGTGCACTATGAAGGGACCCTAAATCTAATGTGGAATTTGTGCTTCCAGAGGACCCATTTAGAATTTTGAAGCAAATATTTTCATGTTTTATTTTCGGGTTTCATTCCTGGGGATGAAAAGCGAGATCAAAGCAGACATTCTTTCCCAGGAATCACAGCCGGAATTTCAGGTTCTATGGAGTCGCAACCTTTTCATGGTTTTCTTACCCAGCATTATCACTGCACATGAATCTATTGACTCTATAATCCTTGGAACTTGAGAAATTAGTTCACTAGCCTTTGATATAGTAAGAACCCTGATGTGCAATTCAGAGTTGGTTGGCCATTATCTGGAATGTTCCACGAAGCCTAATGACCCACCTAGTAATGCTGCCTTGAAGGACATTCTCATCTTCTTGATCAAACTCTCTAAACACTTTCTGGAGATCTATTGATGAAATCCCTCAGTGAACCTTGGAGATGTTGACAGAACTATGCTGAAAATGAAACTTTATCACTCACTAGAATGTAAGTTTGTGGCAGAAATAATTTCTTGACTGCTTTGTTTCATTATGTCCCCTTCTACTCCCTGCCAAATGCTTAGATGAGTGTCCTATACAGAATCAGCAAATTTATTTGAATACCTGAATAAGCTATCACTACACACTAGAACCACTACTGAATGTCTTACAATTATTTTTTAATTTGTGTGAGAATGTCATGAAGTGTTATTTATAGCATCTTTTTACAGATAAAGAAATTAATGCCCAGAGATGTCAAAGGTAGATTTTTCTAAGACTTTAGAACTAATAAATAATGAAAATGAAATCCAAACTTAGACAGTAGAACTTCACACCTTATACCCATAACCTCTATATCCTATTTGGAGATTGATATTTTGTGTCAATAAAAATGCAAATTAAATGGATAATTCATAAAAAAATCATTCTAGTTTCAGCCTAGAATGCCCACAAGTGAATATATATTCTGCAAACTATGGAAATCATATTAACTAAGAAAGGTGAGTAACCTTGGGGACAATATAGAGGAAACCTTATAATCTCTTTTTAGGTTAAATTGGCTACCTCTCCAGAGCATAAAATATCTTCCTTGGGAAATTCTAACTCCTTCAGAATGTTCTGTGTACATATTTGTGTATGAGACAAGTTTTATTTTTCTTTCTAGTGACCAGCTAAATTGAACACATTGCATTAATAATTAGTTCAGAGTATAAAGACACAATAATGAGTTTTTAGTTAAATGCCTGTATGTTTTATAGCTTTAGAGTTAATCATTGTTCAATATGTATGGTTTCCCTTACAGTGGACTTCAAGCCATTATGTGTAATCTGTGAATTGTTTAGCTAAGTATTTTATGTGGATACTTCACTCTTGAGAAATGCTATGTATTGTGTTTAAAAGCATAGATTGATAGAACAGAGTTTGACTTTTGTTCCTTTTCCTAAGCTCTGACCTGGTAAAGTCAATTTTCCTATCTGGAATTCAATTTTCCATGGAATAGGAAAAACAATAATATCTACTTTTTATAATAGAAAGATTAAAACAGAGCAAACAACATGAATTACTAAAAATAGATCTGAAAAGTGATGAAAACTCAACAAATAGACCATGTAGTATTCGCTAGCAAATTCCGAGGCAAAATTAGTATCTCACATGCTACACATTCCCACACATTCTCATACACTTTTCCTATAGAAATAAATCAGTAACAACATTTTGGAAAGTGCATAAATTCTTGAACCAGAGGAAGAGAATTCATGACTTGCATCTATATTTTAATAACTATCAGATCAAATGTCCTATGGGCACAGCGTTTCTCTAGAGGATTGTAGTCATTTCTTTCTGGGGAATAAAGTTATCACAAAAGGACTAGTTTCCTGTTGTTCATATTGGGTTGCAGACAATTATGAGATGGTATGACCATACTCTTCCTTAGTCCCAGTGCTCTTATTAGCTCTTCATTGTGGGAGTGGACCCAGAGGAGGCTACGTATCCAACCAATATTTACTAAGCACCTACCACACACCAGAAATTGTGTTAAGTACTAGGGAAACACTGTGGTGTAGAACTGGACTCTATTTTACAAAGCTTATGTTCCAGTGTTCCCTGACCCTCTCCATGGACTGCTTATGCTATCAGTAGTTATTTCTCCCTATCAGTATTTACTTCTCCCCAGAAGAGGTCCTCTCAACTCACACAATTATAGTTAAAAATCAATGAGTGCTATAGATTAGAAGCTTGGATATCAGTGCTCATGCTATTCTTTAGTTGGGTCCAAATTTTTTAGTAACTGTAATTCTTTAAAATTTGTAATATGGAGATTTGAACTTGCTCTAGTTTCTCAATAAATTGTCTTTCGCAAAAGAAATGTTACCTTAAATCTTTGTAAGCTGTATATGGTTATTCTTACATTTACTTTTCCCTTGCTAAGGGACAAATGCCATATTTGTACATACACTTCCTTCTTTAAATTTTTTAAGATTTTTAAAAATTTATGCATACAAGAAATGGGGTGTAATCCAGAGGTGCAGGGGATGAGAGGATTCAACAGAAACAGAGTGTGGAGCAGAACAGGTGGATCCACTGAAGCATACTGCAGAGGGGAGCAGTGAGGAGACAGGAGAGGTCTGCTGTGCCATGTGTCTGGGGATCAGACTCATGACACAGTTGCTGGCAAATGCTTGACAGCACTGAGACTTTAATACCTTGCCACAGTGGGGGGGGTTTATTATTATTATTATTATTTTTATTATTTTTTTAAAGATTTATTTATTTATTCATACAGAACTGGGGTACAGGCCAGAGGCTCAGGGGCGGTGAGAGGCTTCACCATAGACAGAGTGGGGAGCAGAACAGGCAGATCGACGAAGTACACTGCTGAGGGGAGCAGCGGGCGGGTCAGGAGAGATCTGGCTCGCCATGTGGTCTCCTCCGGGGCAGGCGGCAGGCGGGAATCGAACTCATGCGGAAGTGGCTTCAGATTCTCAGTGCTGTGCTTTAACCCGCTGCGCCACCAGGGAGGGCCCTATTATTATTATTTTTTTAATGATACTTTTTTTGTTTGTTCTGCATTGCTTGTATTAAAATAACATTGCTTTACACCATTGTGTATCAGTTAAGGGTATAGACTCACACATCCACATATGTATGTTAGCACAACGCAACTACATTAGAGCACCCATAATCCGCCATCAAAGTCCATTGGGTGTCCTCTCCACATTGTTCCCCATATTCCACCCTCTGCTACTGATAACTTCTATTACACATCCATATTTCTAGGGTTGTTTTAGGCTTAGTTTTCCTTTTCCATTTGTTTTGTTTCTCTACATGCCACATGTGAATGAAGTCATCTATTTGTCATTTCCTGATTTATTTCACTTAGCATAGTCCCCTTCAGTTCCATCTGTGGTGTTATAATTGACGCATTTTCATCTGTTTTTAGAGCAGAGTAGTATTCCATTGTATACCCATAATTTTCACTCAGCTCTCGTTGGGCACTTAGCTTGTTTCCACAACTTTTGTAAGAGTGCCACAATGAATACAGCAATTCATGTATTCATACTATTAATGGTTTCTCATTATTTGGGAAGGTACTGAGGAGTAGAATTGCTGGATAATATGGTAGATCTATTTTCAATATTATGAGGAATCTCCATAATGATTTCCACAGGGGTTGACCAATCCACATTCCCACCAAAGCTGGACAAGTATTCCTCTACCAATACTTACTATTTCTGGTCTTTTTGGTATGGGTCATTCTCATGGGTGTGAGGTGTTATCTCATTGTGGATTTGATTTGCGTTTCTCTGACAGAAAGTGTTGACGAGCATTTTTCATGTCCCTGTTGGCATCTGCATGTCTTTTTGGAGAAGAGTCATTGTAGGTCTACTGTCCCTTGTTTTGATCACATTATTTGATTTTCTTTTTGTTGTTGTTGTTGCAACCTTATTTGTAAGGAGTCGGGCATAGGAGATCCTATGCCCTTGTAGGGGCTCTGGTTGGGTTCAAAAATTAAACTGACATAAGATTGGTCAAACATTAGGAAAGCATATGATTTTTTTTTTTCAAATGTACATGGGCATCCTCACCAGGTAAATGGAAACTGGAGAGAGTAATCAGGGTTGAAGGATTATATATTGGGTTAGATAAAGAGAGGAAATTGTGAAAACATGTCAAGACAGACAAAGGTGTTTTGGCTACGGTAGCTCAACTGGTGAAGTTACTAGAAGATGAAGGATATATTTTTTTTAAGATTTATTTATTTGTCCACACAGAACTGGGGTACAGGCTAGAGGCTCAGGGGCAGCGAGAGGCTTCACCAGGGACAGAGTGGGGAGCAGAGCAGGTAGAGAGACGAAGTACACGGCTGAGGGGAGCAGCAGGCAGGTCAGGAGAGGTCTGCCATGCCATGTGGTCACCTCCCGGGCAGGCGAGGATCGAACTCATGCGGAAGCGGCTTTAGATTCTCAGTGCTGTGCTTTAACCGCTGCGCCACCAGGGAGGGCCAGATGAAGGATAATTTTAACAAGGTTCGCACAGATTTCTCAGGTTTCGTTTCTTAGGGATAAAAATGTTACTCTCTGTTGAGGGGAGGATATTTTTCACATGGAAAAATGTCCATGCAAAAGAGGAAAAATCAGAGCATCCTTTCCACTACTGTTTTTCAAATGCCTTTAAATGAAATGATCAGTACATCAGAGTATCATATTTTGAGGTGGTATGTTCTGAACTCTTTTAGAATGCTTAATTATTCTATATATTTCCTAGAGGGTTGTGTTGTTCTGACATATTTAAACCCCATATATGATGGTACTGTCTGATGTTACCTTAGCTATACTTGCTAAGAAATTATATTTCCATGTAGGGAAACCACATTCAAGAATGTTGTAAAAACCAGTGCTATTATAGGTTTCATACCTTTCCCCCTAAGATCTTGAACTGAGTCAGGGAAGAAAATCCTTTTAAAAATGAGCATTATGAGACTGGTAAACCTTACGGGATATCAATCCTATGCTTAACTATTGGTTATTGCAAATGAGGCAAATAACTGGCAATATAAAAGAGCAGTATTCAGGCATATTTCAGTTCATATAATCCTACAATCATTGCTGATTTTAATACTCAACAGCAACAACAAAAGTCTGAGAACAGTAGTTGAGGAGAATGGTTTTGAGGCTATATAACCCATCTATTATACAAGATACACTGACAGGTAACATAATTAATTAAAATAATTAATTACCTGGCTCACTTTGTCAGAATCCATCAAATAACTGTTTAGACGGAGCTTCCCTTTGGGGATTTCATAAGAGGCTCACCAAAGGAGCAGCCCTTTGAAATGCTTGTCTATCAAGAGCAAGTTCATTACATTGCACGGTATTACCTGTGGAAAGACTCTTGATATAAATTCTTATCTGACCTCTGCCAAGTACACCTGTAGTTCTAAGCAGTTGCTCTGGGTATTATGAACTTTAACACTGACCAGACTTCAATTTTTGCATTGATTTGTAGAGAGCATAGAGTGGAATTACTGATGCACATGAGCAGAAATAGAGTCCATAACATGGATTTCTTAGTATGAACTTCAAACCACTTTATATCTTCATTCTAGATATTTTCTCTTCTTTCATTTGTTTTTAAGACATATACTTCTGCATTTTAATTTTTCTTCAAACCGGATTAAATCATCTCTCATTTAAGGTGAGGGATAGGTAAATGCATGCACATATTTTAGCTGTGAGCCAGCAATTAAGTCTGCTGGATAGAGTTTATCATAATAGCATATGCTCTTTAATCAAAAATATCTGACTTCTGAGACTGGTTCATTAACTTACTAGCTATGTGATCATGGGTTAGTTACCTTCTTTCTGTGTCAGTTTCTTCATTTTAAAATGGGATGAGAACTGTAGCTACTTCATTAGGTTGTTTGGAGTCACACATAAACTAGTACATAAAGAGTGCTTAACACAGTGCTTGATAATTAGCACTCAATAGGAAGTATTGTTTTGATCTAAGTACCTTTTCTCATTAATGAAGTGATAACAGTATTTACTCAAATTTTGCTTATTCCAAGTGAAATACTATTCTAGGTGCTGGGTACTAGAATACAATATCTCTGTCTTCTATTTTTGCTGGGGTATGCTTCATGTTTTCCACAATTGTACAAGGACTTTTAGATCTACTTTCACTGATTTTTGCTGGCTTCCAAATATTCCCTTCTATTGTTTCTATTCCTTATTCTAATTGTACTGACTTATGGACACTGACCCCCACCTAGTTCAATATATTGGTCATTGTATTCATCCCTTATCTGTGTTGGGTGTGGGCTGACGGAACTTTGAAACTCTTGTCTATCAAGAGGAGGTTGATAGTGTCTCCTTCACCAGATACCCACAGTAATTGGAGCTATTAAACTGTAGAGATTTTAGAGCACTCCAAAGACCCAACCATTTAGAGACAGCCTTGGAAAATGTGATATGTAGGAAAATCCAGTGTTGCTGTTGTGATAGTGTTTGTGGAAAAGTAGTTTGGCAACAAAATTATAATTGTATTGGGAAACAGCTTAATACATATGTCCCGCAATTCTGATATATGTTGAAAACCTACTTTTGTTAACATTTATGCACTGCTATTTTGTGATCACTAAAATGCCAATTGTACAATATTTTTTAAAAGCTTATAAAATTGATATCAGCACAATAGGACATCACTGTCTTATTTTCTTTCACTAAGGAGAGATAAAGTATATACAAAGATGACTGATGGCCCAGTTCTGTCCTTATCCATAGGAATTGACCCTTTGCTTGACATAACTTCAAAGTTATTCTAACCTTTACATTTCAAAATATTCCCAAAGTAAGCAGTTATCATATGGAATCATCACTGACCCTTTTCATATAAATTTCAATATCTGACAACAGATATTAAATAAACACCATTTTATTAAGTTTTAAAGTATTTAAAAAGAAAAAAAGTCACATTTCACTTGTATTTGTATAATTGTTCAGATTGCGGCTAATATGTGGTGTCACTTGAGCACACCTATGGAAGACACATTTCAGGTTGTGTTCTGAGCCAAGACTCCGAAATGCCATTTGATCCAATTGAAGGGCTCAGGGGCCACATGGCCCTTCCCAAAGCTATCTGACCAAACTGGACCAGTCAGCTTCTCTTCTCATTTTCCAATCAGGGTAAAGAAGTTCTAATTTGGCCCACTTGATTCAATGGAAGGACTGGAAACAATTTAATTAATGCAAAGGCCATGTCTACCATGTGGATTTAGTCCCAGTCCTTTGTGAGAACTTATTATACTTTGCTGTTAGTTTCCATGAAATTACTTAGACTCCCTATGTGCCAGAATAGAGCTGCTTCTCGTTTTTCTTACTGCTTAGGCTATCAGGTGCAGGTGAAATATTTACACTCTGTACAACTGGAAAAATGAGAATTGACTAAGGTCACATTTATATTGAAGTATTCCACTCACATTTTACTTTTTTAATTTAATTACTTTGAAATCTGTTTATTTGCAACCTAGAATAGCATTAATATTCAAATGTCTCTTGAAAGAAATTTATGTCAGCAGCAATGAAAAATTAGGCCCATGTAGTAAGACACTACAAATATTACTTTATTTTCCCAGCTTCCCTGAGATATAGTTGGTACATATCATTGATTAATAATTTCAAAACTATAAGCATTAAATAATATTAGTATATTAAGGGTCCTTGATCATTATTCAGTCTTTCTGTTCAACCACTTCTGATAAGAGAGCGGGATTGCTTTTCAAGCAGTCCATTCCTTTTCAGGTCAGCTCTAACTGATAGAAAGCTCTTTGACCCTTCTTTTCATCAAACTGTGTTCTGATTTCTGTAACTATACCTCGCTTACCTGTTCTGCCCTTGGTGTCTATGCAGGAGCGGTATTCTCCCTGTTAATCAAGATATTAGGAAGCGACACTGTGTCCCTGTCAATTCTACTTGGCCCTCGTCTGTACACCCAACATTATCCCCACCACTTCTCATATCACCATGTCTGAGATTTTCCATTTACATTCTCATGTAGTCACTCGCCCATTAATATTTCTCAGCAGCTTGGCTAGACATTCTGAACAAAGGGATGATCCTATATACTTGTAAGTTAACACATACAACTTCAGCTCTGCATTAATGCTGGTGTTTCTTTGTGAGAAATAAGTTCACACATCTTCCACGATTAGTGGGGAATACACCAAATTCGCTAACTTTCCAAACACTTACCTTAAATGCACACTAGAAATGTTTGTCTACATTCTCATGCAGCTTGTCATACACCCAGACAATCACTGCACTCATTTCACACATGAGAATTGATGTGCCTTAAAATTAGCTAAGCTATTTGAAAATATGATCCTTTGTGTTTACCCTCCTGGCAGTGAGAATGTGCTGGATAATATCTTGATGAGAGGAGAACATCTAGATGGCATTTCAGTTCTCCTTAAATTATTTCCCTACCACAGGTATTCAGTATGACAAAAGGCCAGGATGGTGTAGCTTGTATATCCTGTTTTCCCCCCAAAGGGGAAATGAACAAATCAATATATCTGTGTGGCAGGCACAATTGTCACAACAATGGCCTTTAAAAAAAAAATGAATGATTCCGATACCAGCTCTCATACTGATCCATCCACTTTTATTTAGAGAAACCACAGTAGTTTTAATGAGGTCATGCTGTAAAATATTGCTCTGCAATCCACAGAGCCATTATATTGCCATGCAACTCTTTTGATCACAGAGAAATAAATAAAGCACCCCTTGTTAATTTTTCTTTAAACAGGAAATGAAAAACTTTTGGCAAAGAAGCACTCTTTCATTTATTTATTTTCGCTGTGAGTATTTTTCTTGTAGGAGAGCTGGACAGTGAAGGCGTTCAGGACAGCAACTGAGGCTTGTCCCACTTTTTCCTGTTAGCTGGCTGTGCGCAGAGCAGAGAGCACACACACAGCCGTATTTACTGAGGGGAGGTGGACACATGAGTAAGAACAAGTTGCTGCCTTTGATGGGAGCAGGAGATAATGCAGTGTTATGTTGCAAGGGGTGGCGTCTGTGAGACTGATGGCCCACGTGCCACAGAGAAACCTCTGCAAGGGAAAATGAAATGCCTGGCATCTGTTAAAACGCAGATGCCTGAGGAGCTGTCACCAGTAAAACTTTATTTGGGCTATTAAAAAGCTTGCTGAAAGAAAGTCTTTGTTGTTCCTAAAAGAATAACTCTCAGTAGGGAGAGCCAGCAGATTACAGGGACCACGAAGGTGGGCTCGCGGGACGCTGTGGAAAACCTCGCGGTTTCTAGGTACTTGGCAAACAATGACTCTTGATCCATACTTTATCGCTGTTATTGCTTGGTCCGATCGCTCTGCCAAATAATTTGTAATTTAGATAAACAAATACATAATCAAATAAAGTGCTAATCAAACCCAGAGGAAAGAATGCAAAGATGAGGGTGGGGGTGGGGGTCGGAAAGGTCCTGGTTCTGACCCTGGACTTCATATGTGTGATTGCTGAACAATTACTTCCCAACCCCAGTCTCTGATTCCTCAGAGCTAACAATGTGAGTGGAATTAGCTGATCGCCAAAGACCCCACTGGCTCTGAAGTGCTCTGATTTTAAATTGGCCATTTGTTAGACATGGATCGACTAATCAAATGGATTGTCCCTAAATGGAGAGAGCAGGACGGCCACAAATCCAGAGCCAGAAGCAGCACGTCAGTGCACTCTTGCACCTCGGGAAGAAACATTCGAAGAGAGCCAGACTGTCTTTGCATGACTGGACTTAAGATGGACGTGGTGCCTCCATGTTTCCTTCCTATGTGAGGGATTCAATGTTTTTTCTAGAGAGTAGTAAAATGTAGACATAACTTTGGACTTTTAGTTAACACATGGAATAACTGAGAAAGGGAAGGTTCACTATGATATCTCATATCAGAAATTAATACAAGAACCCAAATGAAACAATTATAATAGAGCAGTAAGATATAACTTTTCTAACTATTCTAAATAAATTCTTGCTATATGTTTTTTTATTCCAAATTGAGTGTGCCATTTCATTTTCTGTTAATTCATCAGTTTGGCAAATAGGACCTCTGAAAAAGATGTAGTTTATAAGAACACATTAAACCAACACCCCCCCCCCAAGATCTTTTAACTAGCCATGACTGTATGATAGCGATTGATTCTAATTGAATGGCTCAATTTAAGTCTATGAATCAAAGCTTTTGTGTACTAAATTTTGTTTAACATGGTGGCTAGGATTTTAAGAGAGAATTTCGCTAACCTTTGCAGAGTGCAATGATATCTACTAATACATTTTTAACTAAGTGATTCAACTACAAGAGAAATATTGTGTTATGTTTTTCAGAATGTACAATTATGAAGGATTTTTGAATATTTTTCTGGAAAAAGTAGTGTAGAGGACTTCGGGTAAAAATGGCTAAATTTTACTACATTGAGAAGCTCCCACTCCCATTTAGAAACAAATAAATAATAATGATTACAAAATAATAAGGAGCAATGGTATCAACTAAGCAAAGAGAGTATACAATCTTAAGCCACATATTTTTTAAAGCTTCGCAATAGACAAATTTGTCTAATTTGTTATAGAGTTTGTGGCTTATCTGCTCTCATTCTCCACTGTAGGTTTCCTGATTATTCAGCTAAGTGCTAAACTTCTGAACACTACAAAATTGGAGAAATGTTGCTAGGATGTATCCTTGGCTTGATCATTTGTTATTCTTAAAATAAAATTTAATAAGCATGCAGCTGAAGAGAACTATTCCAAACAAAGTCACAGAAAATAGTTCAATGATATAGAGACTCTGGAATTATATGTGCACTTATTTGGATATCTTAATAGAACCCCAAAAGAGCTCACTAAGAACAGGATATACCTCACTTCTGTGTAGGGTGAATCCTAGACAAAATATTTAAAACTTACAGACTGAAAATCCCAGGGATTCCACACAGAGACATGCTCATTTTGCCATGTCTTTAAGGCACAGAAAAGTGGGTGAAATACCAAAACCCAGCTTTCAGATTGGAGCTTGGAAAGACAGCAATGCAGGTCCAGATGATGAAGGAGAGGGATAAAAAAGACGAACCTTAACACAGTATAAAAAGCAAACCACAGCCCTCCCTGGTGGCGCAGCGTGTTAAAGCATAGCACTGAGAAGCTTAGGCCACTTCCGCATGAGTTGGATTCCCGCCTGCCCTGGAGGTGACCACATGGCGCCGCAGACCTCTCCTGACCCGCCCGCTGCTCCCCTCAGCAGTGTACTTCCTCGATCTGCCTGTTCTGCTCCCCACTCCGTCTCTGGTGAAGCCTCTCACCGCCCCCTGAGCCTCTGGCCTGGACCCCAGTTCTGTATGCACAAAGCAAATAATTTTTTTTTAAAATAATTAAATAATAATAATAATAAAGCAAACCACAATTCTGCATAGAGCCATCTATGAGTGAACATAGTAAAAAGAATTCACAGGGCAATGTTGTCAACAGACTAATAGGACTCCTCTATCAAAACAAAACAATGGTGCTAGCAAGTGAAAAACAAAGTTTTCAACCAAGAAAACAATATAAGGATTAGAAGAAAATTTCTCACAAGCATTCACATCTTAGCAGAATTTAGTAAGAAGCTGTGACTAGTAAAAGAAAACAGCTCAAATATTGGATTAGGTATACATGGTTGAAAGAACATAACTGGCATAAAGGAAAGATCTGAAATAATCTCAATGAGCACAGAGGACAAAGAGAAAATGATCAATATGCTATGATAGGAACGCAATAGACTGGGATGACAGGGACATTACATTACAATTACATAGAAATATAAAGTTTATTATGGAAGAAAGTAGTCCAGTTAGCAGAATTTAATAGGGAGTTCAGTTTTTAAAGATTTTACTTATGTTTGCATAGAGAAATTGGGGTATAAGCCCAAGGTGCAGAGGAGTGTTAGAATTCACTAGAGTGGGGAGCAGAACAGGCAAAACAACAGAGATACACTGCTGAGGGGAGCTTTGGGTGATAAAAGAGAGGCCTGGTCTGCCATGTGGGTCATATTGATTGCTATTTTATTGTCGATGAATTATGCCACCCAGTTTAATTTGTTTCAGTGAGACAGTGTTGCTCTTTGCTGTAATAATTATTTCATCATTAGGAATATATTTGTTACAATTTTAAACTAGTACATGCCTTAATTATGTCAACTTATTACCATATCCTACTGGGTTAGCTTCAGTGCATTTTGTGATTAGATGGATACCTGAGTTGCAGAGAAGGTTCACATGTGATCATAATCCACACTGTTTGCCATCATTGATTGAAATTTATTCATGTCTATTAATGAGTATTTTGTAAATGAGTGGACAGCTACTGTGTAATAGCAGATTTTATACATCAGTATTGTAAAAACTAAATGAACACTTTAAAATAACTCAATAGATACTTGGATTCCAAGTCTGTGATGCCATCCTGACTCTGTGGCTAAGGCAGAACACAGCAGATGGCGCTATGCCTGCTCTACTGGGACACAGCAATGCTAACATAGACTTCTAGAGACATGTCATGACGACATCCATGGTCTACCTTCAGACCCGTATCACAAGAAGAAAATATAAAATGGCAAAAACCACTAGCTGATCCTTAGCTTTCTGCTCCTGCCATAGTTACATATTACCTTCTTCTCATCCCTTTCACGTTTTCTTTCCTCTTCCTTTGACTGCTTTGTAAATTCTCAACCGTGGTTTCAGAGCTCTTGATATATATGTAAACTGGATGCTTGTAAACAGTCCAGCAATTCCACTCCTAGGTATCTACCCAAAGGACACAAAAACCAACCTTTAGCTTTTAAAAAGTTAGTAATGCAGCGTCAACATACAGTCATATTCTTACCTACTCTCCCAAAGGAAAGGTTGGAGCAAATGTCTAGGACTCCATCATATGTATTCCATATTGCTTTTCCATTTTCTTGGAACCATCTCCTAAAAGAGATGTCAAAGCTTTTAGATCTTTCAATATACTTTGACAAATTGTCCCTCAAAATGTTTTACTAAATTACATCTAAATCAGCCCTTGGAATTGTGGATTCTCCTTTAGCCCTATCAATTGAGAAATATTTTTTAAAACAGGAATATTAAAGTAAAACCAGTCTCCTTCACGAGACCAAGGTATTAGACAATTTCATTTATTTAATCATTGCAGACATCATTGCGATCATCTTAGCCCTGGTTTCCAGGCCCATTCATGCAATTTGAATCGGGGAACATGTGTAGCCTATCTGAAATACTACGGCAAATCCCTTATTATCAGCTGCTAAGACAGGAAAATATTCCCTTGGATCTTCCCCTTGGTATACAAGCTTCGCTTGATGGACTTGAATGAAGTGATGAAACTGTGCTAGGAAAGACTACTCCCTACAAAGTTTGAGGAACATTAATTTATTGTTCTAGATCTTTATAAGAGATGTTGACATGACATTGGGTAACAATTTCCAAACACAGTTCCCCTTCACTGTCTCAGTGAAAAGAGCAGCCAGGCAAACTGGTCATATAAGTAACTAGAAGAAATGATTCTTCAATGCTCTGGAAATTCCAGGGATAGAGTTGAGGAGACACATTCCTGGAATCCAATGCCCACGTTGCTTTTGTCAGTAAAATCCCTTTGTATGGAAAAATAAAGGCTTTTTATAGCCAAATCTTTATCTAGAAAGTGCTTTGTAGCTTGATTTTTTATTTTCTTCTTTCAAGTCTTCAAAATTATGAACGAACACATTATGACTAGAAAGTCTTCTCCCAAAGCCACTAAGAGGCCAGCCCCAACACTAGTCTGTGCCAGAGTATCTATTTATGTTGAGATACCATTAATATTGTATATCCATGGACTTGTTGAATGATTTATTATAGATTTTAACATTTATTTTAAGTGTAAGGAGATTATCTCACTTGCAATGAAGCAGGGTGTTTGAGTTTTATCAGGTTAATACATCACTAACATCAGTCAGTCATGCTGAGCCAATAGGAAGCACTGCATTTATATATTTTCATTCAGCTTTTGGCATTCAGAGGCCATACATAAAGCATTTGATTACTCAGTTGACTTTTCTTTTTTTAAAGATATTTAAAAAAATATTTATGCATACAGAACTGGGGTACAGTCCATAGGCACAGGGACCATGAGAGAATTCACCAGAGACAGTGTGGGGAATAGAACAGGCAGATCAATGGAAAACCCTGCTGAGGGGAGCAGCAGGTGGGTCAGGAGAGGTCGCCCTACCATGTGGGTCAGCTCCAGGGTGGGGATCAAACTCACAATGAAGCGGCCATGGCCAGCTTTACATTGCTGCGCTCCAACCCATTGTGCCACCAGGGAGGGCCTCAGTTTACTTTTCAATCATTTGTTTGTCAAGTATGCAATGAGTAACTACTATGTGCCAGGCAGTGCTTTCATCATTTGGGAGCCGATATTGAACAAGACAGATAAGACACTTGCTTCCTTGGAGTATAAATTCCACTTAGAAGAAATATATGAGCTGCAAACTGTGAGAGAGAATACATAAATAGAAAATTTATCAGACCCTACACAAAAATAGAATCTTGATCCACAATGTGTATTCACTTGCCCAATGAACCTGCTCCTTATCTACAATAAATAGCGGAAGCCATACTACTATGAGTCGAACTTTCAGAAAGTGAGACTACTACCTCTATCAATTGACCCAGAGTGGCCAAGAATTGACTAATGATTCATAGCTCTTTAATTTTCTACTCACTTCCAACTTAGAAGCAACCAACAGAAACCAAATATGTGCCCAACACAAATCACATAGTATACGTGGCTTTTAGTCACCATTCAGCTGCTTCCTGAGTCAGGTCCTACCTGAAGTCTCCCATATATATTTTTTTTCATTGTAAAGTTTTCCAGTTCCTCTCTCTACCTTTGTTTCTGTGAAATCACAAGCAATGGTGCTAACTTCCTCACTGAAGAAAGCTCTTTATAAATAACCATTGTTTACCTAATGTTTGGGTCTACAGTTATTTCCACAAATACATGCATAAGATGATTTCTAATAACTGCTTTCAGGATAACACATTTTGGATGGTGTCATAAAAGTGATGGTATGGCAGAAATGATAGAGGACAACTTGAAGTTGATGATCAAGGAATAATTCACTGAATCGGGGCTTGAAATGATCTAAATGGCAATGATAAAAGGATTTTGTAAAGATCTAGTTAGTTCAGAGACTTCTCCAGAGGTAACAGCATGTTCACAGACCATCACAGGAAGAAGCCAGCATGTTGAAGGAAACAAAGGAGGGCAATGTTGCCATAATGTAGTGAACCAGGATTGCAGAGAGAGATAAGGTGAGAGAGGTAATTAGGGGTTAGGCCAAGAGGGTCTCATGGGCACATTTATGACTTGGGGTTTTCTTGTAAGAACTAAGGGGGAATCACTTAAGGGTCACATCAATGAAAACAGTATGATTTGACTTATATGTTAAAGGAAAATCAGATGAGGTATGGAGGTAAGCATGTAAAGAGCATGGCTATTTAGGATGTTTTTAATAATAAACAAGAGAAGGACACTGGTAGTGGCTGATACTAGCGTCATAGCAGTGGAGAGAGAGGAAAATACTGTACTCAGGCATGATTTGGAGGAAGAGCTGACAGAAAGGAACATCTAATAAATTGTGCAGTGTGAGAGAAGGTCAAGACTGAGTTCCAGCTTTTCTTGTGCATTTTGTCTGAATTTATTGGGCAGATGACACAATCTACAAAAATGTGTCTGAAGAAAATTTTATCGTAAGGAGTAGGGCAGCAGGCTCATGACTGCTCATTTAGACATTCTTAGCTTAAGATACCTTTAGGTATCCAAGTAGAATCTTCATGAAAACATTTAGGTTAAGAATTCTGTAAATGTCTCAGGGTTAGAAAGGGTGGGTTGTGCCATATAGTGTCCATGTGACTCTGAGCGAGTTGTGTCACCTTTCTGAACCTCTGTATCCTCACTGGTAAAAAGGAGATAATGAGAAATACCCCTTTATCAGGAGATTGCAGGGGTTTCCTGCTGAGCTTCACAATTACTTTCTTCAATTTACTTTAGGAGTTACTGGAAACATTTCCGGTATTTTCTCATTATGTTAAGATAATTCCTACTACTTAATAATACTGTGAGATCTTACCTATTTTCTTTCCTGTGTTGAGATATTATTAGCAAAATTGCATCATGGACTACTGAATACACATCGTTTTAAAGCTGAAGCCCTTGGTATTTCTTTTTAAACCATGAACATATCAACCTTATCTAGGGAAAAATTGCATTGGGTAAAAAAATAACCACTCAGGTAATAGCATTGATCTATGATTTCCCACTGACCCTAATATTTTCTAGTGAGACCTGTATCATCTTGACCCTTTTCCACTAGGGCTATGAATTCTGGGCACACTAGACTCATGAACTGTCCAGAGAGAGGCAAAGGCAATATGCTTATCAAATTCAGGGAAGAAGCAATGTTATTTAGCAAATCATGCTACGTCAGCTTGTCGGAAGTATTAAAATGATTTATTTCCCAACTGCTTGTTGAATGAAGACAAAAACTACTTCAGGCAACCTATGCCAAAATGGGAGGTTTTGGGTACAGTTATTTCCTGCTGAACATTTAAGTATGAAAATGTTCCCAGTGTTATGAAAGAAGCATACTATGAATTGCTTGATAACAATAGATAAACTGATAATTACTGCTTTCCAGGTACTATGTGAAACAATATTCATGCATTTATATCTGACACAACCCCTAAGATAGAAACTATTATAATGCTTTTTCACATGAGGACATGGAAGCTTTGTAGCATCCAGTGACTAGTTTGAGACACTGAGCTAGTTTTTAGTTGCTCTGTGATTTAAACCTTGGTACTGCTCATACATAACTGCAAACTCCCTTTTTCTTCTCCTGTACCCCCGACTCTCAGGCAGTCACAGTCGTCTTCAATGCTGTGCTTGATAATTTCATTTCGATCTCAAACATAAACGGGAGGAGAAAATTGGGATTGCACAATTTCCTGTATTCTGTTCCAAATAAAGGAACTGGCAGTCATCTGTTATGTAAACATTCAGGATTCAAAGCCTTGTCTTCTGATGTCATATACACTATCCTTTCTACTATAACTCCACCTTTAAGAATTTTACAAATTATGGTTTCAAAAAGGTTAAAGAGGTTGTATGTTGTTTGGTTTTGATTTTTATTAAAGTGACATTGCTTTGTATGTCATGTGTGTTGTAGAGATAAAGGATCTCCCGCTCGGGTGTTGTTACTGCAGCACACGCACCACCAAACCACTAAGAGTTCATCCCCATAGTCCATTGTGATTCTTCCTCAATTTATGATACTCCCTTTCCGACTCTGGTAACTCTGTTCTATAGTCAGATTCTTAGGAACTGTTGTTAGTTTGGCTTTATCTGACCCTCTGGTCTGTGTTCCACATAAATGACATTGTGAGGTATTTGCCTTTATCCTTCTGGCTTAATTTACTTAGCATAATCCCGTCCAGTTCCACCATGTTGCCACAAATGTCAAGGGTTAGCCTTTTTGATTACTGAATAATATTCCATGGTGTCTCTATAGGACAAGTTCTTAATCCATTCATCTCTATTTGGACACTTAGATTAATTCCACAGTTTGTCTACTTGTAAACATTACAATGAACGTGGAGGTGCAGACTTCTTTAAATTAGCATTTGCAGGTAGATACGTAAGAGTGGGGTTGCTGACTCATATGGTAGACCCATTTTTAATATTTTGAGGAAACTTCATACTGTTTTCCATAGGGGTTGGACCATTCTACGTTTCCAAAAATAGTGTAAGAGGGATCATTTTTTTTCACATCCTACCAGCACCTATTTTGGGACTATTGATAAGGGTCATTCTGAAAGGTGTAAGGTGACTTTTAGTTCTGTTCTGTTTGTCCTCCTTTTTCTAGTTCCTTATGGTGTGAGATAGTATTATTAGAGTTTGAGCTTTTTTTTTTTTTTTTAGTACTGCTTTTGCACAAGTTCTGGAAGGTTGTGTTCTCATTGTCATTTACGTCAAGATATTTTTTAATTACTTCTTTGATTTCTTCATTAATTCAATAGTCATTCACCAGTGTGTGGTTTGATTTCCATATATTGGAAATGTTTTCTGCTTGCTTTTATTGGTTACATTCTAGTTTGACACTTTTTTGGTCAGAAAAGATGTATGATATGGATTTAAATAATTTTATTTATCAAGACATTTGTTTTTCTAACTTTTTGTCCAGTTCCTTGACTGTTTTTATTATGGCAATTTTGAATTCTGTATCTGATAGAAAGAAAAGATCTTCCACCCTCTTATGATTGAGTTGTGGCATTTTATTCCCTCTGCTTGGTGTGAATTTCCCTGAGGACTCAGGTTACCAATTGTGGTCTTTCTTTTCTCCATATTTACTCTGAAAATTAAGATGCAGAGACCCCCACTGTTCCTGTAGAAGGCTCTGTATGTTGGTGGAGCTAATCTGTACTGGGTTTTCAATGACTGGAGGGGGTAGGGACCCATGACCCAAGGGTTGGTGTGTCCTGGCTTGGCTAATGATTGTGTCAGGACCTCTGGTCTGTCCTCCCACAGGCTTCACACACCTCTGAGGATAGTTCGGCTTCTTGTGCAGCTCTGATGCACTCCAAAATGGCTTCACTCTATCTGCTCAGTCTGTATCTGCTCACAATCTCAGGTTTCCAGGGGAAGGGCAAGGGACAAACTATACCTTTTTGAAAATAGTTTTCCTCACTACAGGCCCCTATCTATCTGGTTCCTCATAGCACTCACACCCACCAGTATGTCCCATGGGTGGATCTTCAATCCTGAGCTTTCTCTCTCCAAGATGCAGGTATGAATCATGGTTTCTGCCCCTGCTGACTTCTCTCCCTCCACCCACCCTTTGTTTTCTTAAGTTAAAATTTCTCTGTTATCTCCTCAGTCATACTTGTTACCTAGAGATTTTGAGGTGCTCCAGTTTTATTCCACATGGCAGACTCTTCTGAATTTAGAGCCTATGCAGATGTCTCCATTTCTTCTCCTTGGATCTAAATGTGGACTTTACTCTGACACCATCTTCCCCAGTCACTCTCAGTATTTTCATTTTTTGTTGGATGGCCTGGTAAACCTATCTCTCATCTGGAACCTTCTATTTTAGTCACTTACATTTTGAATTTCAAAAATCCCTATGTATAAGCCAACTTTATGACACTGCCTGAAATATGAAGGATCATTCTTATACATTATTTTACACACTTGTGCACATATACATCTAAAGGGTGTGATCTTCCAGCTTTGTACTTGATAGACATTGCTCTCAGGGGGAAAAAAAGACTGTATTTTGTTTCATTTAATTTAGTTTCAAAGTATAAATTTGAGGAATAATAATTATGGACACAAGAGGGATACAATATAAGGTTAACAGCTGGCATATAATATTTTATTCCTATCAAACTCTCCTGCTTTCCATGCCAGTGAAATCAATATAATGCTCAAGCTTTAAGTATTTTGATCAAGATCTTCTTCTATTGCAAACAGTTCAAGATTATGTGCTGATAATTCCGATATCAAATGAGAGCCATTCTGCTAACATGGGTGCCTTGAATAATTTCTTAAAGATTTTCAGTATGTTTCCATCTGAGGCCGTGTCAGTGAAGGAGTGAAGGTCTTACTGAATGTCTTCCCAATATTTATATCTGCCCTGACAAGCTGTCACTTTTGTGTTGACATCTCTATGTTATATCTGTCCTTATCCCCAAGAAAGATTGACACACTTCCATTTCCTTTAAAGAAACATTCTGAGGCAGGGGTGTGGCAGATGCCACTTTAGACTTCAAGGTATACAAATAGTTCTTTTCAACAGTGATAGCTACATTTTGGTGTTGTATCAATGAGCTTAAAATAAAGTAGGAAAAATCTTCCCCACTAAAGTAATGGTTGAAAGCTTAGCAGGGTAGTGGCTGCATTTATGGTTTTCAAGTCACAGCAATGTGATCAGTTTCTTTAGAAACACTTCCATGATTGAGGGCAAAGAAATAAAACCAAACTTGTATGGCTAACTAACTTGAATGAAGGAGTCAAGAAAAGGAAAGTCTCTTCAATAAAGGATATTGGGAAATCTGGACAGTGGCATGTGAAAGAACAAAACTGGACCACTAACACCAAACACAAGAATAAATCCAAAAGACCTGAATCCATAAAATATATAGGTGACATGCATCTCACTATCAGTCTTAGAGATGTCTCTACAGATTTGATTCCAATGGTAAGAGAAACAAAATAAAAAACTGATGGAATTAATAAGAAGTTTTTGGACCATTTTTAAAGGTTGACTGTAAAACTTGTTCAACAATAATAAAAAAAAGTTTTGCACAGTAAAACTAAAAAAGATTTTGTACAACAAAATTAAAAAGCTTTTTTGCATAGAAAGATATGATAAACAAAATAGATATCCTGTTGAATTCAAGAAAATATTTGCAAGTCATATATCCAACAGGGGGTTAGTTTCCAAAATGTATGAAAAACTCAAGACAATTCAAAACAAACAAACAAAAATCCAATTAAAAATGAGTAGAGCATCGGAATAGATGCTTCTCTGAAGGAACTATATGAATGGCCAAGAGGCCCATGAAAAAAATGCTTATTACCTGTTATTATTAGGACAATGCAAATCTAAACTATGAGTTATCACATAAGACCTATGAGAATGGCTTTTATCCAAATGTCAAGAAACAAAAAATGTTAGAGGATATGGAGAGATAAGGAACACTTACACACTGTTGGTGGGAATGAAAATTTATGTAGCTATTATTTAAAATATGTATAGCCATTCCTCAAAATATTAAAAATGGAAATTCCATATGATCTGTTTATCCCAATTCTGGGTATTTACTGGAATACAAAAATGCTAATACAAAGAGGCATACTCCCCCTGTGTTCATTGCAACAGTATTCTCTGCACCAAGAGCTGAAAACAACATTAACTGTCCATTAATAGATGATTGAATAAAGGTATATATCAATGTACACAATGGAATACTACTCAGCTATGAAAAAGACAAAACCTGCTAATTTGCAAACAATATCAATGGACTTACAGGGTATCATGGATAGCAAAATAAGTCAGACAGGAAAGATAAATGCTATATTATTACATTCATATATATTACATAAAGAAACAAGACAAATTAATGAAACAAATAAAACAAAAATAAACTTTCACACCATTAAGAACACTTTAGTAGTTACCAGAATGGAAAGGAGAAGGGGGGAATGGAAAGGAGAAGGGGAGAATTAAAACAAAGGAGGCGATTTTATGGTGACTGATAGAATTGGGTTTTAAAAGGAAAATGGAATGGAGTGTATATACATGTTAATTTTCAACAATGTACCCCTAAAACTTACGTAGTGTTTTAAGGCAAAATAATTTCAATAAAATATTCAAAAATAATAAAATTCTTTTTGTGTATGTTTTTTTCTGCTTCTCTGCCCTCTCCTCAGTGAGACCAGTGTCTATCATGATAATTCGTACTTTATTGTTATAGTTTGTCTTTGCTTAATTCTGTGAAATTATAACTGCTATACCTTCTGGAGATAAACTTGACTGCAAAGTTGTTTTCCATGCCCCCTCCCATGAAGAAAATGTTGCTAACATACTAAAAATGGTAACAATAGTTTTCTCTACCTTCCAGTTCATTTATGTGTTCTAGATTTAACCAAGTGTGCAGAACTAATTCATTCCCTTTCAATGATAGCAAATGGTCCCACTTATGAATTGACTATGATTTATTATTTATGAATCCTCCTATATGTTATTTTTTACTCTCCCCCATTTGAAACTGTGATGCAAGAGAGAGTCAACTCTGCAACTTTTAGTCTTGTGTGCAAGAATTTCTCTATCATGTAATATCTAGAAAAGAAATGACTGAATCATAGTCTATGTTAGGTTCTTTCCAAGGGATTTTATCAATTTACATTTACACTAACACTCTAAGAGGATTGTCATCTTTATCCGGCAATGAAGCTGGTGTCGATCTTCTTTTAAAAGAACCATCCACGTTATTAACAAATTCCCCTGCTTATGGACATATCAGTCTCCTGTCCCTCACAACCAGAAAGTGGAGGCTATATTTGGTGTAGATGTTTCTGTGGGCATAGCATCTTAGTATATACAATTCTGACTGTAGTCCATCTTTGATGTGTTATGATTACTTGCATTTTTGTCAAAATGAACATTCTTCTCTTTTATAGTTTGCATTTTTGTGTATTTTATGTAACCATTTATTACAATGTTATCTTTGTTATTTTTTATTTGGATTCTGATCATGTTAATTTTCTAAGAGAAAAAAATTCATTTTTAGATGTTTCTAAGTACCACTTTATTCACATAAGTTTGTTATGTACTTTATAAGTATATAGTATTTAAATATTCTACCTTAAGTTTTTTCTACTATATGTGATTTTTTTGATTTATGAACTATTGAAATATGTTTCTCAATTTTCTGTACAAACACTTCATATTTTATTTGTTAGTCATTTACATCCCAAATACATTACTTGTGTTTTCAAATTTTTCTTCATTTGAATTTTATCTTTACTGCAATATTCTATACAAACTGAAACTTTGAGGGAATCTCAAAATCCAAGACACCCTATCTATCATATACTGGTCTCTGCAAACTTCCCATGGTAGTTCATAACCCACCCCCGTTTCGTTAACCAATTGAGTTGTACACTTACACTACTGCAATGCAGAAGGCCCTGGTCGTGGTGTTTCAAGGGACAGTTTATCTGATCATCAGCACCATCAGCACCTCCTTAGTGCTGCTACCTGCACTTTCGTCTGATCCAGCGTCCAGAGCTGTTCATCCTTCAGACTATTGGTGCGGGTCATTTCAGCAGCCCCATATGTCAACCGTTGACACATTCCCAAACACAATATATTCATCTCACAAAATATTCAGACTGGAAACATAGGAAAGTAGCATTGTGTTTTGAAATCCATTGGAAGCATTTATATGAAGACTCTTTAAGAAATCATGTTTAATCATTCTTTTCTTTTGATGAACACCTGATTATAGTTCAATTGCCAAGTCTAAAATCATGCCTCACATTTTAGACCTTTTGCTTTATTTTAAGAAACAGTTTCTACAAAACTGCATGATATCATAGCATCCATACATATGAAAAAAAAATAAACTAATTAAAATTCAATAGTGACTTTTGCCAGACTGCACTTTCTTATCTCTTATGGAATTTGAAACCTATGGTGCACACACACACACACACACATACATCAAATATCATATTTTGAGAAAACATGCATTTTCAGTGGTGATTACTTTCTCAAAAGACATTTTCTGGCAGCTGCAGGCACTCACACTTCTTAGAACATCCTCACAGCAATTTTGTTTTCACTAGAAATACAAAACTTGCCTGAAAAAAAAAAAATGAGACTGGTTATTTAGTATATTCCAGAAAACAGGCATAGAAGAGAATGTTTGCCCTCACAGTATCTGCTAATTGCAAAGGCAAGGGCTTTTTGTTCCACTTATTTTTGAGATTTGCCTTAAAAGCTAATCATGCATCTAACAAAACAATTCATATCATTCTTTCATTCAGCATCTTTCAACTGGATCCTTAGTATGTGGCAGGCACTGTGCTAAATACCAGAGACGTTAGAGTACATACATCATAGTCAATCCCTACTCCCACAGATTTAGCCAGAGACTAGTAGGGTAGTCAGATGGATAAATAATAAAAGACGAGTCAGCCTGAGAAGTGGGAAGCACTGGAAAGCAGCGAGGCACAAAGAAAAGAAAAACTATGACAAATTTAGGAAATCGGGAGGTTGCCTACAGAGGAAGACAGCTTACCTGAGATTTGAAAGATGAGAAGGTGTTAGAAAGTAAAGAATTTTAAAGGCAGGAAGTGAGGGAAGAAAAGGAAAGAAAAACAAAAGAAAGAAGAAAGCAAAACTGGTTAAGTATCTGAGAAACAGGACTGGGGAGAGAGATTGTTAGATATTCGAAGAAATAGCAACAAGAAAGCACTTAAGGTTCTGGACTGAATTCTCAGAATTTTATGTCTGCATGGAGTTAAGGTAACTGGCTGTTTCAAACTTTTGGATGGTTCACTCAGTAGTTTAACTGATACACACAGAGTTGGCACCAAAATAATGTGTAGACCCCCCAAATTATATAGAATATACCTACAAAAGCAGATGTATTCTGGGCAGAGGAGGGGTACTTGATAAAACTGTATCAGGAAATACTGTAAGTGTCCTCAATGTAGAGAGAGCTTCTACTCAAGAGGTGCTTCTAGAAGTGCGATCCCTTAAGTATCTGAATCATAATGACCTGGGGAGGTCATTAAAAATGCAGATTGCTGGGCCTTTTCCCAGAGTTGCTCTGGGAGTCATTTTGAGGCATGCTTAATTTTGAAAATCACCTCTGAATCAGAGAATCGTTAAAATTGTGTTAATTTCACAACAAAAAATGACTTTCAAGGATACATTATGGAGCCTATTTCCCCAAAGGAAGGTTCTCTGTGCAACTTTGAGGCAAACCCCAACTGTAGTGTGGAGTGGGCTATTACCACTGGAAAGTCAGCCTTCATTCTGGCCCTGTCCATCTCCCTCCAAAGCACACAATTCACTCTGCTTATAGTCGGCATTCCCTCTAAGTGTAGCTTTAGGAATTTTTAAAGACAGGAGAGGTTTGCTACGCCATGTGGGTCAGCTCCCTGGCCAGGGATAGAACTCATGCTGCAGTGGCTGGTGAGACATTCATCGTGCTAAGAGACTAACCCCTTGTGCCACCAAGGAGGCCAGTTTAAGCCTTGTTTATTTCTGTATCTCCAGCCAGAGAATCTTGACCAACTTGGTTTTTAATGTTGAGCTTCCATCCTTCTGATTTTGCTGGACAGAGATTAGGTAGCCCCATGCCATATTGTTTACTTTGGGATTAACCTGGCAACTCCATGGAATAAACATAATCCTGGCTTCCATACCCCACAACAGAGGAAAGCCCCGCTATGGTTTTCCTCTAGTTTAGACTGCTGGAATCTTATGAGGTATAGCCCAGGGCCCTCCATGAACTAGAAATACATTTATGGAATAAACCTAAACAAACATTCATTGAGAATGGGGAAAAAGTTAAATTTCAGTTAATTTTTCACAATTATTTGACTTTCATAAAAGCCACGATTGAAAATAAAAGCAAATATTAAACTAGTAGATGTGAAAATAATCACACTGTTAAAAACTAACAGACATGCAGATGACCAACATGCTCATGAAAAAATGTCCATCATCACTTATAATAAGGGAAATGACCTGAATAATAATAATAATAATAATAATAATAATAATAATAATAATAATAATAATAATAATAATAATAATAATAATAAAAGACCACAAACAAGCATTGTCAGGGTGTGGAGAGAAAAAAAGAGTCCTCATATATACTGTTGGGGAACATGTAAATTGGTACAACCTCTGTCGTAGGTAATATGGAGATGTCTCAAAATAATTTAACATTGAACAACCATAGGATTCAGCTACTCCAGTTCTAGGTACATATCTGAAGAATATGAAAACACTATGTCAAGGAGATATATGAATCTTCCTGTTCATTGCAACATTACTCACGATAGTCAAGACATGGAAACAACCTAAGTGCACATGAAAGATGATGGAGTAAAGAAGACAAGGAGTATATACAGCATGGGATCTACTCATCGATAAAATGAGATCAAACCTTGATATTTGTGGCAATATGGATGAAACTTCAGGGGATTAATGTAGGCAGAATAAGTCAGAAAGAGGAAGACAGACACCTATGATTTTATTCATATGTGCAATAGAAAGAAACAAAGCAGAGGAGCAAATTCAACCAAGCAAAAACAGACTGAACAATAAATAATTGTTACCAGAGGAGACTGAGAAAGAGAGGAGGAAGAGCAGTGTGGTGGGGAGAGAGGATAAGTGGAATGGGAACTTTGCTGGCAGCTGTGCTGTGCTACATATCCTTACAGAGCCATAAAGCTGTGTTCTTGAAATTCATGTAGTGCTGTAAATGATTGGTACTTCAAAAGACATGAGCAAACTAGACAAAATACATATTTAATGTAGCTTTTAATTCCAAAATTATAGTCATAGTTGAGTGGCCTTTTGATGTTGCAACCACAATAGAACAGTCACCTGGAGTATTTTCCTGAAAATTTCAACCTGCAGAAAGTGCAAAGTGACTAAGAGAAGCAGGTGCAATGTGTGTATGAATTTTAACTCATGAAACATTCAGAGACCCCACAGTCAACATGCCAGCACAATATCTTGTCCATTTTTTTTTTTTCGCTTGACCTACCCCAACTGTGGGAGAGCTTCACTACCCTGGAAACAAATTTTCTCCCCAGAGAATTCAGCAACTATGAGATGAGTGGAGTATTATGTTAAGACATGATGGTTTTCTTGACAAATAGGATGAAGAAGGCGGTGTGCTTATAGACCTCCACGCCAGAAAAGAACAACAACATAGCTTTTCTCTGTTATTCTATCCCACGCCCAGCCAGAGAATTGTGATCAGGCTTCCCAGCAACTGGAATACACTAAAGCCAGAGCATGCATAGCAAATGTGAAAATATCACTAGTAAAATGTCACCACATAATTGAATTAACAGTGGAAGACATGACTTTTCACAAATGTAGATTGCTGAAATTATCTCTTTCTGGGCAAAGGCAAGTTGTAATTTCCTGCTGCTTAGAAGGCTCAAAAATATATTTGTCCCAAGGTCATTGTGGTATTATCATTTTGTTAATGTGTTTCTTCCCGTGGGCAAAGTGACTAAATCAAATATATACTTTGAGATCCATAACTACTTTAAAACAAAACAAACACACACACACACACACACACACACAAAACTGCTATAATTCCGGTCTTTAGATTCTTTTCACTCTTTTCATTTTGCAATGCTTTGACAAACCAACAACTGTGCTGTCAAGTTTAGAATTTAAATAGACTTTCACAAAATGCTTCACGAACACCAGCTGTAATGTCAGCAACCAACGCCATCTTTATTTTGTCTTTAAACAGAAAGCATAGACTCAAATGTCTTTTGCCAGCCACAGCTTGGGAGAAAGACTATAAGGGCGGATCTTTCCATCTGTGCGAAGCCAAACAGAATCAAGAAAAAGTGTCCACATCCCTGGGAAGTTGGATTGATAAAACTTTGTGGAAAATGTTGTTATTGTTTTAAATTGATCCTTGTTATGTAATGCAAATTAAACTGCATATTCAGTTACTGAGCAGGAACATGTTCTGCTAATATGGCCAAGTGAATACCATAGCTTTTTGGGAATTTGGAACATTCGTGAAAATTCAAAACATAGTATTCCTTCATTAGCCTGGCAAAGTCAGAAAGGAAGACAGAAATCAGGGAAGATGATGAGAAAGTAAAGACCTGCAATCCTCTGCTAGGTGGAGTTGGCCAGATGAAAAGATACAAAAAGACAGGGTTGAAGAAAAACCTGAGAGAGAAGAGGGGGTCTGACAGTGAGAGGAAATTCAGATTTGGCAGGAGAGGCAACAAGCTTTAGGAGCATTGTAAATATTTTATAACATATAGTCAGAGTGGAGAAACTTAAATAATAACAAAAAGCAAATGAACAAATGTATATGTTGTGAAGGGGAAAACTGAAAGCATCCAGCAAAAATAAAGTGGTAAAGACAATTTTGTACTTAAGAAAAAGAGAGGCAGGAACCCGTTGAGTTGGCTAGATCATCTCTATTTATATTTGTTGAACTGTGTTTTATAATTGGCACATTTAACTGGTACAAGGATGCTAAGCTTTTTCTTTGCAGAATAGTCATCTTAGCTGATTCTCATGCCATCTTGGTCACAGGTCTGCCAATCCTTGTGTCTGGGAGTGATTTCTTTCCTTTGGAAGTGACAGCAGGGGTTAGCACCTTTCTGCTCCGAGTCCCTAAACACGCTAGTATTAACTGTGCAGTGTAGCATGGCAGCAAACAAACATGTGGAATTAGACCAATCCAAATTAAGAACAATTATACATTTGCTGGTGAAATATCAAACAGATTTTAGATAATTAAGAATGTGCAATATCTCACTGATGGTCTTTACATCAATAGTATATTACATGACAACATTTTTATTGTAATATATAAGTATCATTGAAATTAATTCCATTTTTGCCCTTTTTCCTTGGTTAAAAGATTTGAAGTTGCATATGTGTCTCACATTTCTGACATGCATAATTCTATTGGACAATGTAGAATATGACGTAGAATGTGAATTGTCTCTTCTTCTCACCTTGAGTTCTAGTTCAAATCAGGTTTTGTACCCATAGTGTAAATTATAGCATGTTCTGTGCTGACGTGGGTTTACTCAAGGGAACGGACATTAGACAGTGGACATTTTGTGAAATCGAAGGCAATGATTTTTGTAGCGAGAAGACACTGTGTTTATGGAAGGGTCATGATTCAAGTGTATGTTACAAGTAAATCAAAAAGACATGAGTTGAAAATAAACCATTTCATTTGACTCTTCACTACCAGGTTCATCTCGACAAATTTGTTGTAAACTTGACCTTTTTATTTCATCAACATTTTTTCTAGCTGACAAAGTCATGGACTGGGACATAACAGTAATCATTGAGCTTGGATTAAAATGCAGCACTGAGTTCATAAGAGACTTTGCATTTGAAAGCATCCTGGTTTACCCTAAATCATATAACAAAACAGGTCTGAAGGGGTGGATGAAAAATCTGCTCAGGAATTGGTTTATGGGCATTAGCTTACTTTAGCTGTGTGCGTCTGTATTCATTGATAAGACTCCCAAGGGCTGCCATGACAAAACTGGGAGAACAGCATTATCTTTACAGTGAGGCCCCAGTGTATCATGCACTTTTTATGTTGTGATGAACCATGAATCGTGCTGTCAATGATATGGAAAAGCCAGAGCTTTTCTAGTTTGCACATGCAAAAAACTTGTTTCCTTGTAAAGCTGAAAATACTTGCTAAAGTGCCTTTGAATTCAAAGGGAGAATTTTTAATGCAGAATGCCTCCTAAAACTGTATACACATTTTCATTGTAAAAGCTACCTTCAAGCACAAAAATAGATAAATGTACAAGAAGTTATTTTCATGCAGCAAATATTTGACTTTTGTATTAGAGGGTACATCTTGGGAACCAAGAAGGGAAGGTTTCATGAAGATTATAATCTCATTGGAGAGAACTACTTCCTCCCTATGCAAAACTAACTTATTAATATGGTTAGAATTGCTTAGGGCAAAATAGGCAATTCAGATGTGAAGCACTAGCAAAAGCCGCCACGGAAGCACAATTGCCTAACAAGTAAATGCGTGATACTAAAAGTGTGAAGAATTGTAAGAATTGTGAGTTTACAGACCTGGGATAAAGTTAGGGCTCTATTGATCCAAAATCTGATGAGATCATCTCATTCCCTTAACCAGGATGCTAAGGGCTAATTACCATTTCAGTTTATCATGTCATAAAAATGCTCTGTTGGACAGCATCAGAACCCTTTTATTTCTTTAAGCATCACTACATGAAGGTCTTATGCATGGCAGATATTATTAAAAATCTGGACATTAGAGAGAAGGTACATGCTAGAGGAAACAGTAAGAAGCATCCTATTTAAAATGAGTATCTTGTGCTTAGATATTTTTTTTCCAGTGAAGAGTTTCTATCGGTTCTTTTTTAGTTTACATTTTATATCCGGTATCTTATCACATCACAGTCTTCCCTCTGTCTTATCCCCTGCTCTTCTGTCCTTCATCTATCCACATCGTTAATTTCCATCCTATTCCAGCCTGGGCAAGGATGTGTGGAGTTGGGCAGGGGAAGGAAACAATAGAACTAAAAAGATCAGCAAGATATTTTACCAAAAGTAGCTTTTAGCCTTGTTAAACTACCTGTTAAAGAACTAATTTTTCTGCACCCCCTAAATAGTAAATGACTTAACTTTAGCTTTAAATATTGTGCCAAGGCGATTCTTCAGCCACCTGAATCACACTACTCCATTTCATGCAGGCAGAGACGACACAAATGGCAGCAGCACAAAGGTGTCCCTGACACACACTTGCTGTGCCACCCTCCTCCTCTTATCCTTTCACGTGGTATGCACGTGCTGTCATTCTGGTAGACATGTAGGCTGAGAGGCATGGAAAAGGCCTCCTCCCTATTTATTGTACTACCACTGGCAAGTTCTCGTGTGTTTCTGCCCTTAAGTTTTCTAATTAAACATCATCCTGGGACATTCACCAAATTCGCCTAAGGATATTGCCTGGCTTCCAACCTCCTCATAGTACTTTATCATGAGTGTCAGAAGTTGGATCTCAAAATTGTTCCTTTGAGTCACTTTGAATGCTGAATGTGATTTATCAATTATGTGTACTTTTAGGAAGCAATCTCATTCATTGTTCACAGCCATCCTATAGAGCAGGGAGTAAAGTTAGTCACCTTATTCCAATGACAAAATTGAGGACCTGAGGAATTAGTTCATTGCCACACAACTGGGAGGTGCAGAGCCAGAAGGAGAGAGCACGTGTGTCTAAATGGAGGGATCACCCCGTTCTGCCTCTTGCTGTATGGGCTGGGGAAAACTGCATGGAGATGACATTTAAGCTGGGTGTTGAATAATAATTGCAGGATGTTGATAGATGGAAGCTCATGGAAGTGGAACTGAGGGAACATTGCAGACTGAGAACATCACGGGAGGAGAAGGCATCTGCAGGAGCTGATCTATCAGACAAGTCTGTGGTGACACTTCCAGGAAATTAGCTACCGCTGAGATATTTTCTATAATGAGCCTGAGATTACTGGCAAACTATATTTAACTAGCCCCTGGCAGCCAGAATATCATACATACAAGTCTGCAGCTTCCGCTGCAGATCTTCAAGACAGCAGGTAAGGCTGGCAGCCATTTCTTTTTCATAAAAGATAACTCTGAATCATGAAGTGAAGTTAAATAGGATCAGGTAAAACCAGAGAAACCTAGAAAAATACTAAAATTGCTAAGAAAAGATTCAGTATTACTTTATAATAAGTTTCATAATAGAGAAGAAATGGTAAGATGGTAATGCTCTTGACAAATATCACTGAGCTGCCTTATGGAAAAGCCATGATTGACATGAAAACACTGCTCTCATCATTCCCACCACTGGGCTTCAGCAGATGTCACTGGAGTGAAAGTGCACTGGCTTTTGAACAAAATTGACTGAACCTGTTCTATTAATTATTGTGAATTATTGTTATGAACTTTCATCACTTTGCCTTCTCGGTTATTATACAATAATGGTTTAATCCCTGTACTAAGTAGCCTCAGAAAATAGTTTGGACTTCTTTTGCATGGCATATTTATGGTTTTCCTGTATTATTCATTCTAGTCAGGCTGTCAAAATCCTTTCTATGTAACCCCCTCTACTTTCGATCTGCTGCCGCTTATTAAAGCTTATTATAATTCTGTCTAAAGTTAAACTACTTTTGAGTGAGAGTCTGAAATGTTCCCTCAAGAATAAACTTATGACATCTATTTTGGCGGCTGAAGGTGTTTGTTTCTTTGATTGCATCCTGGTTTTCAGATGTGTTCTGACTACTTAAAGAAACTATGGACAAAAGTAATGAAAAAGGAGGGATTACTCCAGGCATTCAGTAGTAGAACTGTTAAAGGTATTTTGAAGAAGCATTAAAGCAGATAATCCTTTCAATCTAAGCATAAGAAATGAAGATGATGAATATTTTACTTACATGTGTTCTATAGTAAATTAACTCACACGTATTACAAAACATATTTTAAAATCAAATAAGATGTTTAAGTCATAACTTAAATATCCAAAATGTATTGTATGAAAACAGGGAAATATTTCACCATATTACAGAGGTAATACAAGATATTGAACCATGGTACTAGTCATGTCTTTTTTGTTCTGGTGTTTTTCACTTTCTGACATCTTTGTTCCTCACAAACTAGAGGGAACACAGCTAAATGCCAATCACCTCCTTCATTGAGTGTACGCTCCAGCTGTTACTCCATTACTCCCCTGTGCTAATCACCCCAGAGCCAGGCACCAGACAATAAGGAACAGCCCCTGCACCCCAGAGGTTACTGGAATTAAAAAAAAATGAACTTAGGGGTTAGAATCACAGGATTTGATTTGTCTCTCTCTTTTCTGGTCATATGACACTAGAGAAACCATTTGTCATTTCTACCACTATACTTTGGTTTCCACATCTGTAAAATTAAGATATTTAGTATCTAAAAGATGTGTGTAGGAGAATAAAACACATAAAGAGGAAAATTGACAAAAAAATAACCTGCAGATAAAAAATAAACACAAATGGTCAGTAAGTCTCGCTAGCAGTGAAAATAAAAATAAGAGATGCATTTCCCCAGTGCAACGGGCAGCATCTGTAACAAAAAGTATCCAGTGCTGAGCAATGGTGGGAAATGAGCAGGTCACACCCTGCTGGGGGCAATGCAAATTGCTAAACCCAAACTGAGGAGAAATTTAGCAAGACAGAATGTCCTGGAAAGGTTCCTACTCTTTGACTCAGCAAGTTTACTTCTAAATAAGATGTTCTAAAAAAAAAAAAAAAAAAAAAAAAAGCTGGACAAGTAGTTACCAATAAATGTGCAAGAACATATATCATATGATTTGCTTCTCATACTGAGAAAACAAAGTGATTTAAATTTTGGTTTCATTGGCTTTGGAGTAGTTAAATTGAGACATGTTTTATGCCAAGAAATGCTACATCATTTATTACTATGCTACTTGCCTAATTTGCATTACTTCATTAATTCTTCATGGCAACACCACAGATTATTTCTTCATATTGTAAATGAGAAAACTGATGATCAGAATAAGTGACTTTTACAAATAGTCCATACTAGGTCTATCAATTCCAACACTTAGTCTCTTAATATCATGCTATATTGACTATTTGGTCGCTTGGAAAGAAACAAAAAGAGCAGAGAATAGTCAGTCGGAATGGTTCCATATTCATAATTATACAAACACATAACCAAGTGCTGGTGCTGTAGAGGATGTTCATGCCCTACTTTTGCACTTCCCCTTCAGTAACTGTAGTTGTGTAATATTTGAAATTAGATTTACAAGTGAATTGACTTGTTTACCTTCCTTGCATATTTAGTAAGTGGAGCTATATTTAGGAACTCTAAAATCAACAACTTTTAGGAAAAGATAGAAATATGTGTCCAGTACTGCCAGCATTGCAATAGAATCTAGTTAGCTCAGTTTTTCATTTAATAACTAATGTGTTTCACTAACTTATTTCAGTAATTAAAATGATCCACTTCTTACACAGAATTCCTCCCTCCTACAACTCTAAAGACCTGTCAGAAGTGAGTACAATTGATGAAGATGGTTGTGCACAGTCGCACTGAAACTCAATTTCAAATATGTCCTTTGTTTACCATAATTTGAATGAAAAGATCTCATGATGACAATAGCAAAATAAGTTTTTGATTATTCAATTGCCAAAGAGACCATCATAACATTTATTTCATAAGTTGTGCTCATGAATATGATTCACAAGCTCTGGGCTAGATAAAGGAGATAAATACAAGGTCCTCACCTCTCTGAGGCACACTGCCTGGTGACAGGATGTTTTCTCCTGCCATTGATCATATAGTGAAAAATGTATTATGGAAAGCTGAAAAGTAATCAAAAGCACTCATTTTTTTTCAGTCACTGATAGTTAGGTACCCTAGAAACTATGGACGTAACAACAAATAAAACACTTTTTGGTCCCAAGTGCCACACAGTGTAGCAGGTAATCCCAAATTGATTAATAAAAATAATGTTTGCAAAAGGTATTAGGGAGGATTACCTAATTGAAGTGATGGTGAAGGAGCTGAAAAAAATAGTTTCATCTATGACAAGTAGAATGTAATGAAGGGAGGAAACTGTCGTCTTGAAAATGTTTCAACGAGTCAGTACATTGACTATTATGGCTTGTTGTATTTCAACACCATTTTCATGCACAATTACTTAAAACAGGGCCATAATTACTTAAAAGTGAGACATAATTACTTACAAATGGCCAGAAGCCCAAACTGCCACAAGAGGTATCCTGATACCACAGAGGGAATTCCAAGCAAGGTGTTTACGCCTGTTGAAATGGCTGAAACATTTTCCCTTTGGAGTCAGAAAGTAAAAAGCAAGAGCCAAATCCTTGAGGTCAACAATCAAACCATGTAAGTGGACTTGACCTGGAGGTCAAATACACAGGCTTTTAAGCAAACATATGAAGATTCACCAAGTTTCCTCCGAACACTTCCTGGGAAGAACTTCAGCCACATACTGGTAATCCAGAGCCCAATAGCCAGTGTGATTGCCGGCTGCATTACTGGAATTAGAGATCCTCTCAGGAAGTCAAAACTCAAGATGTCCCCACTGCCACTAGGCCATTCTTGTAAACACTCAAGTACATATGGAACTACACTTCTCAAGGGAACTGGTGTCTTTATAATCCTCCCTTGCCACTTTTGCCACACTTATTAAAGTGACAGCTTGTTTTCAAATGAATGGTTTACTCCTTTGCAATCCCATCCTTTGCCTACCTTTATTTATACAATTTTGACCCTTTTTGTTCAACAAAAACAAATCCATAAGGGGGAGTTTTTACTTAAGTGTCTTTACAATTTCTATCCCTAGCATTATACCTACACCATAGTTGGTATTCAACAGATCGTTGTTGAATGAATCACTGAAGAGCTTGAGTAGATACTGATTACATCTACAGGTGTGGCATTAGGGGACAGGAGGAAGGGGTGCCAATGGAGCATGGCAGAGGATTATTGGAACATTATCAGTGGGTATGGTATGAAAACAAACATTTATGAGGTTTGAACCTATAACCCTTAAAATAAATACAAAATATAAACAAAATAATATATCTATCTATCTATATATTTTTTAAAAGCCTGATTTAATTATGAAAGAAAAAAGTGAGAGAGAGAAAAAAAGAAAATGCTGGATCTCTTTATATAATCAAAACTCTGATGGGAATTACCTAAAGGTTACATTGTTCAATGACAATGCTTAGATCTTTTAGAGAAAGTCAAAAACTTAGCCATGACAAACCTATTTTTTTTCACATGAATATTTTTCATATAAAGGCAAAATAACATAAAATAACATAAAATTGAAGGGATAATGATTAGGGGAAATTAGGAAATTAATTACTAAAGTAGTAAGAAGCAGTGATCACTTGGCATAGCAACAGAGCACCAGGCTTATTTTTTCCATATAATCCAAGTACTTGTGATGCACATAGTGAGCAGACTGAGGGGCACCATGGGACTCCCCAAGCCTGCATGTTCTAAATGAGTTCTGCCATCTACTACATAGAGAAAAAGCACACTCTTAGTGGCATCTACCACATGGAGACAAAGCACACTCTTAGTGGGAAAAAACTTTAATAGAATCGCTTTCATGGAAACAATGGGTAGTTTCCCAATGAAACACCCAGTTACCCATCTCCTTATGGGTACATGCCCCATCAAACAGGGTTGGTTCAAAGTGGGGCCATTGGAAAGCCTACCATCTGTCTAAGGGACTAAGACCTTCTGGTGGGGAACTATAGGAAAGCAGAAGAGCCAGAAAAATCTGGAAGGAAAAGAGCAAAATTAAAATACAATCAAGATAAAGGCTGCCATTGTCAGCTCCCCCACAGGTCTCTCACTCATGTCTTTTCTAAGTGTCTCCTCCCATATTCCCCAAGTCCATGGTACAAGTCCAAGGTTGAGAAGAAAGGGGGCTTCTGTGTCACATGTCTCTGTTCCCTGTTCAGCTCCACCCTTCTATAGGTGGGACAGGGAACATGGGGCTTCCCCCTTTTATGGAAACTATACCCTAGCACAGTTAGGACAGGACTCCAACAATTGATGTTCCATCTATGAAATTGATGTCCCAGTGCATGTGACAGGGAAATCCAAATTGCTTTATTAGATGAGACTATCTAAAGTAGGAACCAACTCCTTGTGAAGACAAAGGAGGCAGGCATTCTGTCTTAAAATATTGGTGAATAAACCCACTGGTGAATTGCAGCAAAAGTTCCACAAAAGCAAAGTCATTGCCTCTCTGGCATCTGTATCTAAACCTGAAACAAATAGTCAACTTTAAAATGACAGTTATTTTACCATTGCAGGTACTATTTTTGTGCTCACATTTGATTGGAACTGGAGAGCTCTATCAATGGCATATAATACCAAAAAATCTTGTCCTTACTAGGTGGAGAGGTTTAAGCAAGTAAATGAGCAAAATATATAGTGTATCACTTAGGGGTGGGTAATAAAGTAGGGGAGGAGGGCAGGGGAGTGCAGGTTGGGGTTGCCTTACTGCCCCATAGTTGTGTGTTGGTTAGAATTCTGAGAAGTTTTAGATCTCACATGTAGTTAAATCAAGAAAATGGCACAATGCCATCTGTCTTGATGATCTCAAGGTGAACATCATTTGTGAGGTTGTGAATTTTGACAAGAATGGAGGGTTCTCATTAGATATGTAAAGAGAGCTTGGCCATCCTTTCAGTTCTGTCAACAGACATGTGGAGGTCTACTTGTGGGCCTTTTCAATGTGCTCTAGAAGCAAGGAGGAACCTTGGGTGGAATGTTCTGATACAATTCTACTGATATCAGGGGCTCCCACTAGTTTCAGATAAAAATTCTGGAAGGTAGGGCACTGGAAGAAAAGACTACTAAAATGTTGCAATTAATTATGATGTTCTTAAAATTCAAATTTTCAAACTTCAAATAAGAGGTCTTCAGATTTAAAAATTTTCTTGAATTGAGATGAAAGCTGAGTCACAGAAGTGAGGAATCATCTTGGGTAACAGAACCTGGAGCAGGATGGTGGTAGCCTCCCAAAGGTCCTTGCTGATTGTAAACATAACTATGAAGAGAACAGATGGAACATTTTCACAGTCCTTTTCTGTGTGAAAACTCTATTACTAAACTTATATCAACAAAAATCGTAATTTATGCTATCTAATCTCTATACACTCTAAGCCCATAATTTTGGAAGTAATTCTCAGGAATTGGGTAGGGAGAGGAAGAAATTCCATCTGTACCGAAGCTCACCCAGAGTCAACAGTTTAGGAAGAGAACTAAGTCATGTAACCAAAAACTGTCTCACTGGCTTTCTTATCAGGATACTCTTTTGAGCAGTTATAGTTATTTAGGGTTATTGAAAAACTTCAAGACAGTCAAATACCATCATGGCTTGCTTTAACATGGAACATTTCATTATTCTCATGAAGCTGCATGTGAAATAAAGCTGTTATTCATGAGGTTGTCATCAGGAAGACAGAGCAGGCAGCAACTCAGGACTGTTCAATGACGTAAATTTTTGACCAAGATTTATAAAGCTTCAAGAAATCACTTTTCCTATATCTCACAATTCTTTCCCACTTTCAACTTCTGTATAAAACCACTATAATCTCGCCCACTATCAGGAGAGATGACTTTTTATACCACTGTGACTTCAAAACTTAACTGAGGAATGTTTACTGTTTAGTTATGAGCTATAGCCTCTAGTTGTCCTCTGCGAATCAGCATTGTAGTTTTCTGCACATTTACAGGTATCTTATAAATGACCAATGGCAGATCTCATCCTTGAATTTTATTTATCATTATACCTGTGAAAGCCACTTTGGATTAATTTTTTTTGAATCCTAATTGTTTCTGCTGGTATTTCCACTATCATTGTGCTCTACCTAGGATTTCTCACCAGTATAGCAGTGGTATAGTATACCAGTATAGTAGTGAAACCCTTAGATGCTACCTGAAAAGTTTTCATTTTTTACCATTAAGTATAACTATGGTTTAATCAAATATGACCTTTATTATGTTCAAGAATATTCATTCAATCTCTATTTTTTTGAGTTTTTTCTTTTTAAATCATAAATTAATCTTGGATCTTGTCAAATGATTTTGCTGCATCAGTTGATAGGATCATATGATTTTCATGTTTCCATCTGTTGTATTACATCAATGTGCTAGCAGATACTTACATTCCTGAAAAGATGGTTTAATATCCAAAATCAATACAAATTGGAAGAGAAGAGGCAAAACTATCATTTCTTATGGACAAAATAATAATATGTGTAGAAAACCCTAAAGATTTCACTTAAAAATTAGAAACAATAAATCAGCAAGTTGAAAGTCACAAAATCAATATACAAAAATGTGTTGAACTTCTGGATGAAAAGAAGTAAAGCAATTGCATTTATGATTGACATTGGAAATAACTGAGTACATAGGAATTAAGAAGGAATGTGAAAGATCTATGAAATGAAGACTATAAGACATTGTTAAAATAAATTTTTTAAAAAAAAGTACATGGGAAAATATTTCATGTTCTACTGATTAGAATTAACATTACTAAACTAGCCAACTTGTCCAAAGCAGCTAACAGAATTAATGCAATTGTTATCAAGACTCTAATAGTTTTCTTCAAGGAAAAAGAAAAAAAAGTTAGTAAAATTCATACAGAACCACAAAAGACCCTCAATAGCTGAAGCAAGTCAGACAAAAAGTGTGCTCCCAGACTTTAAATTATACCATAAAACAATAGTAATCAAAACAATACAGTTTGGGACTGAAAATACACACAGAGATAATTACAACAAAATTGAGAGTCCAGAAACAAATCCACATCTATATGGACATCCAACTTATGACAAAGGAGACCAGAACATTCAATGGAGGACAGGAAGTATCTTTAACAAATGGTTTTGGAGGAATTGTACAGCCACATGCACAAGAATAAAATTCGACCAGTAGCATCGTAGCATACGCAAAATTAACTCAATGAGGGGCAAAGACTTGAAATCAGAAATTACATAGAAGAAAACCAGCAAAATACTCCATAAGATTGATTTTGGGAAAGTCTTTGGAAATTGAACTCCAATGGCAAGGGGAACAAAAGGGGAAAAAAGGCACTTATCAAATAAGAAAGCTTTTGTACAATGAAACAATCTTTCATTAAAACAAAAATATACCCTAGCTGATAGGAGAAAACTATTTGCACATTATGTATCTAACAAGTGGGTGTTTCCAAACTCTACAAAAATTTCAAAAACCAAAGCCACGGGGAAAAAAAAATACCATGTTATACCTGTAAAAATAACTCATAACAAAAAGACCAGAAAACAACAAGTGTTGGCCACTGTGTGGAGAAAAAGGAATCCTTATACTGGAACCCTCAACTTATGAAAATGAGTCTGGAGTTTTATCAAAACTATCAAAGTAGATAGAACATATGATCTAGCACACCTCTCTCAGGTTAATAATTCATATTATTTGTCTATGCAAATAATATGAAAACACTAACTCAAAGGGATATATGCCATCTTATGTTCAATGCAGCACTATTTACAACAGCCAAGTTAAACAATCCTAGTACCCAACAACGGATGAGTGAATAAAGAAGATGTGCTATATATCCACAGTGAAATGCTACTCAGTTATAATAAAGATGAAACCTTGCATTTGTGACAACATAATGGAACTAGAAGGGATTATACTAAGCAAAATAATTCAGGAGAAGAAAGGCAGCACCAGATGACTTCACTCATATGTGAAATATAAAAGCAGTGCAACAGACAAAAACAAACCCTAGAAATATAACTGCAACACTGAAGCTATCAGAGGTGGAGTGCAAGAGGGGTATAAGTGTTTGTGTGTGTGTGTGTGGGGGGGGAGGCAATGGGCAAAAGGGGAGGGTTATTAGAGCTTTGGTTGTAAACAAGTCGTAATAACATACATTTATATCCCAATAACATATACAATATTGTAAACCAATGTTACCTAAATAAACATGATGGAATAAAAGTTACATATCAATTTTATTACCATCTGTGAAAAAAATACATAAAAATCACTTTGGGTAGTAGAAATTATTGATCTCAGAAGGTCTTATATATGTTCTGAGGTGTTTAAACACTTTTGGATATAGCCTATATTCTCTAGACCACCCAACTGTGATCTGTCTTTCTATGTGTCATTAATGCTGGTGCTTTCAAAACATTTTCCATCACTTTAATGGCCTATTTGGAAGTCACAGGAATACCCACTGAAAATACATGCATCGGTGTATTCAAGTGAGAAAAGAAAACTCATTTCTCATTTCAAAAGGGTAACAAGGCTACCCCATCCTTAATCCTTCTCCTGAATACTGAAATTCTGTAACTCTCAGGAGTCCCCTTCATTGACAAGCGCACAGTGAGAGCATGCTACCTGGCTCTTTGTGTTAATTTGTATTGAGCTCAGAAAATATCAGTGGAAATGGCTGCTGAAAAACAATCTCAAACTGCTGATGAATTTTATGTTGAGACCTCTAAAGATGATAATCTGAAGAATGAAACATAGACTTGAACAACTTTTAAATGGAAAGATTCTCTTTTGATAAATCCTGTGTATCACAATGCCTGAATGTAATCCAGGGATGTCTTCATGCATCATGAACTTGAAGTCAGGGAAAAACTCTGGTTTATTTGTATTAGAGATGAACTGTAACTGTTTTCATATGAAAAATGATTCCAGGCTAGATTCTGATCTTCGAATTGGGTTTTGTGCAAGTGATAAACTCCAAGACTCAAAATCATTTCTTATTAAATATTGGGGGATAACAATGAATGTTTGCCTTGTATATTAGTGTTTTGTAAATCTATACATTATAGACGTATGGTGTAACATTAAATTATTACTTCTTCTTAAATTTCAAATTATTAATATTGAAATTCCACTGTGTACCATCTGCCAATCACTTCTCCCTGCCTGTCCCCTATAAAAGGTAATTATTATCCAGTAATTTGTGTTTATCCTTAATTTGCTTGTTCCTATTTTTGACTATCTATATATGCAAACCCAAAGTACAAGCTGTGTTCAAATAGTATTCTATTTCATACATTTTTTCATTACATTTGTCTACTCACTATGTTAGTGACATATATACATGCATTTGTGTGTGTGTGTGTGTGTGTATACACAAGGGTTTATATCTCTACACATATACACACACTTATCAATTACTATCCATATATTAGTATCAACCAACCGACAGACCAATAGATGGGAAGTTCGAGCTATATATTCCTGTGGCTGCAATGCTTTCATTGTTACTTTTATATATTAGTGCATGTGGGAGACAGTCTTTTGGTTTGTAAAGTATATATATGTGTGTGTTAGTGTATGTGTATTACAAATTATACTACTACAAATATTAGTCTACACATGCTATACTATTTTCAATGCAATGGTTCTTAAGTGGGAGTGATTTTGATCCCGAGGGACCATTTCTCAATCTTTAGGGACAATGTTTTTTCTCCTGACTAGGCTTTGAGTACTGCCGGCCTCTGTTGGACTCAAGCCAGGTGCAATTCACAATACACAAAATAACCTGCACAGCATTCACGTGCTCCAAAATGTTACCAATACACATGTTTAAAATGCTGCTGTTCGATTTGCTAGAAAGTTCTGAGCTTTATCCTATAATCAAATTAAATGCTGTAAGATAATGCCAAAGTATTTCCCAAAGCAGCTATCCCATTATGCGTATTGAAAAAGGCTTCTTTCTAGGACAACTTTGTTAATAATTATTGTCAAATGCTAAAATATGTACATGGAAGGTATCAAGTGATAGATCATTGGGGTTATAATTCCCATTGCTTTAATAACTGATGAGCTTGCATATTTACTGTTTCACATGTTTATTGGACAGTTAGATTTCTTCTTTTGTGAAACACCTGTACCTGTATCTTCCCTGCATCATTTTTCACTGCGTACTCTTCTTCTTCTCATATTGCTAGGTAGCGACTCTTAATATATTATGGATGACATGTTTTTTTTTTATGCCATTGTGTTTTAATGTCAACAATGTATAATTTAACAATCTCTTCTTTTATAGCTTGTCCTTTGGGTGTTCTGCTTAAGAAATCCTTGATGGTATAGATATTATTTCTCATTTTATTTTAGAATGATTAAAGTACTTTTTATATTTAGCTGTTTAATACATTTGAAATTGACTTCTGAGCATTCACTTTAAGTTGTTTATCTATTCTACCCAATTGCCTGAGGACTATTTACTAGTCAATGACTTTCTTAACAATCAGCAATGTCAGTTCTATCATAAATCAGATGCCCTGAGAAGTGGGTTGGTTTCTGAGCTTTGATTTCATTACTTTAATCTGTCTAGCCATGTACAACCTGCAATGTCTGAATCACTGTACTATTAAAATAATTCTTGCTATCAGGTTGGCACTCTATTTTGTAGTTTTATTTAGGATTGCCTTTAGCGCTGTGTTCAGCAGGTCTGTATTCCAGTGTGCCTATGCCCAATTAGCTGAGTAATCAGCTAGTGATTTGATAGTGATTTCTTTAAACACCTGACAACAAAACCAAACAAATGAAAGGAAAATTATCTGTTATTGCAGAATGGGTTTGTGTTCAGGGTTTGGAGGTGCTCCTTCATGGTTTAGTTTAAAAGTGCCTTGCCCTTGACCTTTCGGTTGCAAAGAATTGGAAGGTCAGTGAGTGTTGAGAATTTGAAGTTCCCCAACAATTTCTGAGGATGTGTCCTGCCCTCAGCATGTAGACTTCAACAATCTCCAGAAACTGGGGTGATTTTCAGACTTTTTCCTTCAAAGACTTTTTACCCTGAGTCCTAGGATTTTGGGCATGATTCTTACCCCAAGTGTTATATTAGTTGTGGTAACAGGAACAAAATATACCTGCCTTTTAAATAGAAAAACTCTCCTACAGCCACCTCAGTTCTGAGGATACAGGGAAAGAAAGTCATAGTTTAGGAAATCCTTAAGAGAAGGATGAGAAGTTCAAAACTAGTGGCTAGTTCTAGCAAGATGGAGGGAGAATACAGATGCTGGGATAAATTCCTCCCCACACTTACAACACAACGATATACAAATAAAAGTGACACTCCCTGAAGAAAATCAAGTTTGCAGTGTGGATGGGGGTAGGCATTGCAATATAAATCTTACCGGAACACAATACGGCAATGAAGCCCTGAAGAGGGAAGGGAGGCTGGCATACTGAACTTTCATTTTGTAAGTGACTGAGGGATCACGCCTGCATTCCTGACTTCACAAGCTGGGGACTCCATTGAAGAGAAGGGTGCACTGAACCAGCTATGGAAAAGTGTGGAGCCTACCTGTAGAGGACAAGAGTGTGCAACACAGTAGATATCCAGTGCTGAAATTTGGGGGTGCAGACAGACACCAGCAATAGCAGAACTTGATTCTCTCTTTGGGCTTTCTCTGATGTCATCTAAAGTTCTCTTCCTCTCAGTGCAGTCACTCACCCTCTTGTACTAGCTCTTCTGGCGCAGCATCCTTGAGGAATGAGGGCTTATACCTGTGACCTTTTAGGCACAAATATGCCTGCTCATGCACGCCCACACCACAACAGGTGTCCACTATCAGGCATGCGCACACTAAGCCTACGCTCCCAAGCATGTCCTGCAGTCAAGGGTGCAGCTGATAGCCCTTGAGGATGGCAGCATAAACACCTGTCATCTTCATCTACCTTACATCTAAGATTTGGGTAAATAATTTAGGATCATATCCTAGAACTTGTGATTTTTTTTAAGATTTATTTATTTATTTGTATAGAACTGGGGTACAGGCCAGAGATGCGGAGGGTGAGAAGATTCACCAGAGACAGAGTGGGGAGCACAGCAGGCAGATCGACGAGGTACACTGCTGAGGGGAGCAGTGGGCGGGTCAGGAGAGGTCTGCCTCGCCCGCCATGTGGATCTCCTCCGGGGCAGGCGGGGATCGAACTCATGCAGAAGTGGCTTTTGATTGTTAGTACTGTGCTTTAACCCGCTGCGCCACCAGGGAGGGCCCTAGAACTTGTGATCTTAATATCACCACATATCATTAGGTAAAGGAAGCTGTTTACTTCAATTCATTTAAAAAAAAATGAAAAGATAGAGGAATATACCCTAAATGATGGAACAAAAAACAAAACTGGAACAAAAAAAAACAAATCTAAAGCTAACTAAACTAGGCACTAAGGTAGAGTTTAAAGCAGATTATGTTTATTGAAATAAGAAAAAAAACCTGGCAAATGATAAGTGCAAGGAGAAGGAAAATATGATAAATCTTCAAATGGAAATGATGGGCTTAAATAATTCTATAATTGAACAAAAAATTACAAGGCAGGGGTAGACAAACAGAAGCAGCTGTTAGAATTAGAAAGATTGACCCTCCCTCAGCAGTGTACTTCGTCAGTCCGCCTGTTCTGCTCCCCACTCTGTCTCTGGTAAATCTTCTCACCACCCCTGCACCTCTGGCCAGTTCTGTATGCATAAATAAATAAATCTTTAAAAAAAAAAGAATTAGCAAGTTTGAACGCACAATAGTGGTAAACACACAAACCAACAAAAAGGAAAAAAGAATTAGAACAAAAAAAATTAATGTAACAGCACTATGGGATAACATCAAGAAAAAATATATCTGTATCATAGGTGTTCAAGAAGAGAAAGAGGTAGAAATTTTATTTAAAGAAACATTCACCAATAATCTTCCAAATGGGGGGGGGGGGAGATTTCCTGACCCAAGAGGCACAGAGTTAGAAAAAAAAATGAAAGAGATATAGCTCTATTATAATTAAAGTGCTAAAAATTAATGATAAGGAAATAACACTAGAAGCTCCAAGGAAAAATGAATTCTATATAAGGAATTCCGATAGCATTATTTGTGAATCACTCTGAGGAAACCCTTGCAGATCAGAAGGGAATGGCATGATATATTTAATGTCCTGAAAGAAAAGGTTATTCAACCAAGAAAAGTTCATCCTGTTAGACTATCATTCAAATAGAAGACAGTATAAAGAGCTTTGCAGACAAAAACAAGTATTTATTCCCCCTGTTGGTAGGAATGTAAATTAGCACCGCCATTTTGAAAAGCAATAGAAAACTTCCTCAAAACACTTTAAACAGAACTGCCGTAGGATGGAGCGACCTCACTTCTGGGTTTCTATCCAAAGACGGTGAAATAATCCACTTGAAGAATTCTATGTACCAAAGTATTGATGACACGAGTATTATAATAGCTGAGATAAGGAAGCAACCTAATTCCCCAGTGATAAATGACTGGGTAAAGGCGAGGTATGTACACACAATGGACTCTTCTTCAGTTATAAAGAAAAATGGAATTTTGTCATTTGCTGCAAATGCATGGAACTTGAGGGGATTATGCAGTGTGAAATTAGTCAAAAGACAATGATGAATACTGGATGCTTTCATATATGTGTCCAATCTGAAGAAAGTAAGCAGGTGAATGAGTAAATGAAAATAAATAATCTAGTGGAATTCAAAACTGAAATGAGTCTCCCAGAGATGAAACCAATGCTGGTGGGGATACGACGAGAAGGTAATATGCATGGCAATGGGTGTTCCATTTTATTTTTTAGAAAGAAAGAAAAAATATATCTAATGACAATTCCTTGAAGCTAAAATCCATATTGCTTCTGCGGTAGCAGAAACCTGTATTTTGAGTGTGTCCTGGTAACCAATATCAACGGCCACGCTGGGATGTGGGGGATGGCACAGGGAAAATTATAATGCCATAGAGCTCTTTCACCAAAATCGAGATTTTTTTTCTTCATTAAGCATTTTCAAGGTAATTGAAATTTTATTTATGTAAACAAGAACTTGAGTGTTGGCTAGAGGTTCAGGGGGAGGTGAGAGGATTCACCAGAGACAGTGGGGAGCAGCAGGGAGACAGGAGAGGTCTGCTGTGCCCTGTGGGTCAGCTCCCTGCCGGGGATTGAACTCATGCTGCAGCGGCTGTTGATAGCAACATAGTCTTACCCTCTGTGCCATCAGGGATGCCTGATAGTTGTAATTTTAGATTAGATTTCAGAATTCCAAAAAAAGCTTGAATGTGAGAATTTTTGTCAATTTTGCTTTTGCTCTTGCAAAGGTGAACACTTTAGAAATCCTTTGTTTGCCATTTTTGTTGCCATTCCTTCTATTTTAAATATTTTACTCTGCATATTGTTAAACTACATGGACGTATACGATTGGAAATTACTTTCAATTCTAAATATTTACTAATGACCATACACTGTGCATCTTGATAGCTGATAAACTAATGAGATTTTGTCAGTTTTTAATGAGGTTTTACTAAAAAAAGACATTGTTCTAAGTAAGCTATTTATCTTTACTCAATCTACACAATAATCTTTGAGTGCAACTTACTTTTTGTACATTTTATAGATGATAAAAATAAAATGCACTGATGTTGTATGACTTACCCCAATTCAAATAAGAGTAAAGGTTTGGCTCCAGAATTTAAATTCATATAGTTAGGCTCCAAAGTCTTTGCTCAAGCTACTAGTCTCAACTACCACTATGACAGATGATATTCACTAATTAAGAATCAGGGTCCTCCCTGGTGGCGCAGTGGGTTAAAGCACAGCATTAAGAAGCTGAAGGCACTTCAGGATGAGTTTGATCCCCGCCTGCCCTGGAGGTGACCCACATGGCGCGGCAGACCTCTCCTGACCCACCCGCTGCTCCTCTCAGCAGTGTATTTCAGCAGTCAGCCTGTTCTGCTCCCCACTTTGTCTCTGGTGAGGCCTCTCACCACACCTGCACCTCTGCCCTGTCCCCTAGTTTTGTATGCATAGATCAATAAATATTTTTAAAAATCATACAATAAGAAGAAAGAGATTGAATTCCAAATTAGTTATTTCTCTGGAGTGATTCATTTTGTGTCCGAGTAAAGACGTCCAATCTCATTGAACAGAATTTATTGATTTGGATGTTTTCTCCTTGTCAGTCTTCATATACAATTCTAGTATGGATTAATTACTTTTTGAGTTGCTTTGGCCATTGTCAATCTTTTTGAGAGGAACACAGGGCTAGTACAGAACTGATTTTTATCTATTTCAACTTATTTTGGTACATCCCCATTTGGTGGCCAGTAATTAGTTTGTTTAAGTAGCCTTTTGAAATCACATTTCTTCTTAATTGGCACATAATTCTAGGCAGTGGCATTTGTGGGTATTGATTCAGTTTTTCTCTTGTGTTAATTTCTGGGATACATTTTCCAAGATTAAGTAATAAATTCCCAAATTAAAGCAAAGTTGGTGGATCTCTACTCCCTTGTGTAAGAGTAGATTTGAAATCTCTTTGAAAGAAGCTGAAATAGACCATTAAACTCAGCTGCATTAATGTCAGGAGTCTGAAGAACATTAAAATTGCTAAGTGGAAGATTAAAGAATATAGCAAATGTCAAAAAAATGAAGAGGGTTTGTGAATACAAAGTGTTGGATACTGTACCCACAACATGAAAAAATGACATTGGGCTCAGTTGCAAGGCTCTGAAATGTAACTGATTTCTCTTTACCTCTTGAAATGAAGTTGGTAGACAAGTTCATTTAAAAAAAATAGTATTTATGAAATATACACACCGGATTTTTTTCTGAAGTCATAGTACTGTCGTGTTTTTTCTTTTTTTCCTGAAAAGGAATTTGCAACCAATCATTTGACCAACACTCTAAAATATTTTTCATTGCAATCCATAAATGAATTAGAGGCATTTTTTAAAAAAGCTACTACTAGCAAGAAAATGGTTCAAATACCATTGAAAATAATCTTAAGCTATATAAATGCTTAATTGCTAAACCAATTACATATTTACTTGTTAAATTCTATCCAAAATAATCCTGCATTCATTTGCTATAAAAAAAAAATGAGGAGTGTGTGAACCTGTTCTCTCAGGATCTGAGTTTCTCCAGTTTTGAGATCTGATAGGAGCAGGGATATTGACATCTACAAGTCAAGGAGTTGTTTGTCTTGACCTATTTGGGCTTTGATGACACAATAACAGAGGTTGTATAGCTTATAAACAGCAGGCATTTATTTCATCATTCTGTATGAGAAGTCCTAGGCCAGGAGGCAGTGATTCAATGTGATGTCTAGTGAGGGCCCACCTGCTGATCATAGCTGGCCCTTGTCCTGTGTTCTCACATGGTGGGAAAGGACTAAGAAAATTCATAGAATTTCTTTTGTGTGAGCACTAAGCCTATTTATTAAGTTCTACCCCTTGACCTAGTCACCTCCCAAAGGCAGCCCTTTGCCATACAA
>NW_004567120.1:36942797-37056117 GCF_000260355.1 Condylura cristata
ATATATATATATATATATATATATATATATATATATATATGGGTTAGAACTGCAACATACTCAGCTTTCCCTATAGAGCTCAAACTTAAAACACTGGAAAGGTAATTGTGCACATGCACAAACTCTCCCAAATCCATTTGTTTTTAAGAAGACAAAAGATAAATTAGTCTTTGACTTAGTAAGGTATTAGCAAAAGATTAAATATTAACCAATCAGAGAATATGTTTTATATTTTATGTTTCCAGAATTCTATTACATTTTTGTTTGAAAGTGAGAAATACAAATCAAATGTGGAGTTAGGTAAGTAAACATTTTATTTGAAAGGATAATCTGATTAGACAGTTGAGCAAGAATTGTCTTTCCATCTGGGCCACATGGATCTATTTTTTAAATATTTATTTATTTATACATATAGAACTTGGGTACAGGCTAGAAGTGCAGGGGTGGTGAGAGGCTTCACCAGAGACAGAGTGGGGAGCAGAGCAGGTAGACTGACAAAGTACACACAGGGATTAAACTCATGGTGAAGTGACTTTAGTTTCTTAGTGCTGTGCTTTAACCCACTGCACCACCATGGAGGGCCCATGTAAATCTATTTTTGAGACTAAACTGGATGGAGTGCTGGCTGAAGGTCAATAAAAATTCTGGGGGAAGAAGAGGAGCTAATGTTTGATCAGGTACAGTTAGCAGCTAATTTGTCTAGACTGGTCCATGCCCACAAAAGATCAGGGAGTAATTTATGAGGCTTTTGGTAGGCCTGTACTTGCCTGGCCTTGGTAAAAAAAGGGGATCATCTAAAAGTCTTATCTATGGAGTGGCTTCCCCCCCACACACAGTGATTCCCTCCTTTTGGAACTCAAAAGGGTCAGGGAATGTCTTAATTTCAGTGTTTTTCAAGACCAATGAGCCCAAGTAAAGTTTAACATCTGCAGATATAAATGAAAAGATGACAAAACTGATTATCTCCCGTGCATTATGAACACACATCTTACACCAACATCCTGTTCTTACCAGTCTCGCAATTTCTCCTTCAGTCAAATCGCTGACCTCCATGACTGTTTTCTCTGTCAGAGCGCTACTTTTACACTGCAAGCAAGTTTCGCCACTTGCCTCTTGGTACCCTCCTCCTTTGTGCCAGTGGCCTGGGATCTTGCTCAAGTTCTGTCCCATGTGTGCATGTCCAGACTGGGTTCCTTGCTGGTGAGCTCTCAAGCTCTGCAGTTTGGGAAAACAAGTCCCAAGGAAAAGTTTAGGTACTTATTTTCCTTTAATACTCTATGTAGCCTGAGAACAACGGAGCCCTCTGATCTCAGTTTTAATTTCATAGTAGAAGCATAAAATCAAGAGACAATTATGAATTATACTTGGCAAGACAAATTAAGTGATCAGCAGAGTTTAACAAATGGTCATGCTGTGAGGACTACGTTATTGATTGAGACCATTTAGGGATCGAATGTTCAGATTCAACCCAGGATTCAAAATGGACAGAGTCACTAAGAGCCTTGGACCTAAGGCACTGTCTTTATATTTTTGCATCAGTACTCTACAAGCCCAGTGACTCTGAAAGACACCTGTTCCTGTATTTGCTGGCAATGAAACTAATCTTCCTCTACCCATTTTCCATATTACTAGAAAATAATTAAATTTTCACAAGAGTTATTAGCAAGGGGAAAGATAAACTTCAGAGGCATGGAAGCCTTACACATATTAAAGAAACCTGTGATCTGGTCATTAAAGTAAATTTATCTAGTTTTTTTTTGGGGGGGTAAGAAATTTGAGGGGCAGAACAAAGGGCTTTGCCATTTAAAAAGAGGGAGTTTTTCAGGGCTATCTACATATGTATTAAAAACAGACCTGGCAAGCTCCAGCATGGTGTGATAAGGCTGTCTGTCACCTCTAAGACCACTGCAAAGAAGATTTCCTATTTTAAGGAGATAGATAATTGGACAAAATACCATTTTGGGATCTGCTGTTTTTCAATTACCTTCAATTCAAAATAATCAGCATGCCACTTTGGCACATCCTGGGGCAGCCTGTCCTTGGTCCTGATACATTGATTCTATCAAAATTAGCCCTGGTGACTCAGAGCCCAAGAATCAGACTTTTAAGAAATGCACTGATAAATAGTCATTCACTTATGTGTATATAAAATGACTGGGAGGACTTGGTAGTGAATTTCATGAGAGACATAATTTTACGGTGATTGAAATTATTGTTTTGTATGCTGCTTGGTTATTTCTCTTTCTCCAGGGACGGGGTAAGGAGAAGTTTTATGTTACTTATTGAGTAATAGCATATTCTGTTAGACTTTTAGCTTGTCTGGTCACTTTTGGTATAGTATATTACTGGAAGATTTCTGTTCTGATGACCCATTCTGAAAAATGAGCATTTCAATCAAAGCAATCCCACGAACTTGTGTCCAAGCAGAAGGCCTCCTACTGGATCAGGTCAGAGTGTAGAGCAGGCAGACTTTCTAGTAGGTTCTCTGCGTTTATGTGTTTGGATTTACCAGAAATGTACACCGTAACTGGTCTTGCCTCCTCACTTTTTCACTGCTCCCTGTTTCTACTCTGCTCATTTTCTAGCCTTTTCCCACTCATTTGCTCCACTCTGCTACCCTGAATATGTCAGGCGTATTCCCAACTTAGGGAATTTTTTTTTTTAAGTGGAGCCCTCTGCCTGGAATGTTCCATTCACAGGTAGCAACTTGAGTACTCTCTCATCTCCTTCATGCATTTGTTCAAATATCTCTTTTGATTGGAAATAACTGGCACACACTAAATATAACTGCAACAAACATCTCTTCCAACCCTGTATGATTCTTCCTCCTTACTATGTCCTACTTGATACTGCACATCAGTTATCATATTCTAACATTCTAGATAATTTATTATATTCTTTCTCCACTAGAAAATGAGTGGGGTTTAATTTTGTTTTCTGCTCCACCTTGGCACCTGAGATCATGTCAACACATAGCAGGAAACCAATAATTATTTGCTAAGGTAATTAGCTCTATGTTAAATTAAAATGTTTTTAAACAGGTAATAAAAATACATACAGTGCAATTAAACACTCTTCCACGACATTAAACTGTTTCTAGTATATTTGCTCATCCTAAGCAACATATATTTTGAATTAACAACCAATCTTATAGTTGTTTAATTCGAACATACAATTGCATATTTGGATTAAGAGGCTTGCCTTAACTTTTGTTTATCCTCCAAAGGAAACACTTCTTCATAAATTGCAACACTTTCTTTCATTACCATATATAGCAAATAGTATACATTTCTACTTTAGATGATTTTCCTGCTAGGAAAATGTTAAAATCTAGGTTCTAATAGGTTTAGTTGCCAATGTCCTTATGAACAAGAAAGGAAAATTGTTTTCTCCCCTTCCACTAGTCAGATAAACTTCACTGTGACTCTCATAAGTCACCTCTCTTCTTGCTCAAGGTGGTCCTTTCTTCTAATACCTTGGTATCACTTAAAATGGGTGACTTAAGTCAGAGGATGAACTGTGTAAGCAGGGAGACTTGCAATTGTGGAGTTTATGGCATGCAAACTTCTGCTTTACTTTCACTATCTTGTAGAGGAAACTGATTATATTTGAAGAAAGGTAGTAAATGATTGCTGGAAGGAAAAGAAAAAAAAAAATCAATCCCCACTGTCTCAAAGTTGCAGAGTAAATCTGAAAAACAAATGTTCGTTCAGGGTTCCTAGCCCCAAGAGAACACAGGAGTGAGTCACAGGCTGTTAATCCCAGAGATACCATTCCCACAGAGTGAGAAATTCAGGACAACCATATTGTTAAGAACCTACTGAAATAACACTCAGAACAAACAGTGAAAATGTTGCTAACTGTGAGCTGTTCATTTGAAAAGAGCCATGGAAATGCAAAAGCTACAAATCCATGAAATCTCAAAGACAAAGACTACACGAAAATCCATAGAGAAGCCACCACAATGATTATAGAATTACTCAAAGAGAAATATAAGAAGGGTTAGCTGACATCATTCAGACTGGAGAGAAGGAAATGGAAAGATTTCTGTGACCTATAACAACTATTTCAAGGACTATTAAAAGGAAGATGGCAACTACCTGTTCTCCACTGGCCAGAAACATTTAAGCTGCAGGATAAAGTGGAAAAGTTAGCAGTAGGGGTGTTCTATCTTTTTGAGATTGTAAATCCTCAGAGTTTCTGATTTTGCAGACACCAGGTGCCTGGAAAGTAACTTCAGTGTTCCTCACGGCTCCAGGATTGAGTGTGAACTCCTGATGAGGATGAACGCTTAGTCACGCTGGATCCAACAGAGGCAGACATGCTGTACTGCACTGCCGCTCTCCCTGTTTTGTGCTGTTCATTGCTCCCCAATCTCCTCATTTTGTTATTCAAAAATATATGTATTGAATATCACTCAAGTGCATAGATAGACAGTTGAGATCTAGAGGTGAGTAAAAACAGTAAGATCTGTCATCATGAGGCTTTTAACAGAGAGGGATAGGAAAAGAGTATTAAAAAGATTTTGTGTAGTAAGTAGTGATGTGGTAAACAACGTGTGTGTGTGTTTGCATGAGGGGGACAAAGATTCAGGAAGGGACTTAACACAGGTTTTCTGAAATATCATGGTGAGCTCAGAACTAATGGAGGAGTAAGAAGCAGGTCTTTAAAGAGAGGAAGCAACACACTTGAAGGCTTACATTTGACCCTCCAGTCTGCAATGCAGGGTGTTCTCAACCCCAGTGCATTATATTTAAACACACACACACACCCCAAAATTACATGCATCCTCTAATGCATATATATATATATATATATATATATATATATATATATATATATATATATATATATATATATATAGCTTTTACATTTCCCCCCAATGGCCTATTTTAACATGTCAACAAGCAGGGGTCCTTGCTGATCATACCACATCAGGTCTCAGAGGCAGGCAGCGTGGAGCAGAGATTCGAAGAGCTATCTCTTTCACTGTAATTTGAACAGAGGATGGTAGTTAAATACAAAATGAGACATTATGGAGGTGGTTACGTGTGAGCACGCTGGAGTCGAATTGCACGTATGTAGTTCCTGGCTTTCTGTTTTACCAGCGCTGTGACTCTGAGCAACTTACTTAAAACCCCTCTGGAGCGCCCTCATCTCTACATCATGGATAATAACACTGTTCACTTTAGAGAATTGTTATAAAAATTAATTACATTTATAATTGTAAAGCACATAGAATACTGCTTGACATATAATGAGTAGTAAATCAGTGTTGTTAAATAATAATTAACAAAACTAATTATTTATTGCAGATAGCCCGCACTGGTGTGGATGTAATCTGTAATAACATCTTTCTAATACTTGCTGCAGGCAATCACTTAGTGCATCATGGATGAAGCTTTCATCAATGCAATTTAGAACTCCAAATACATTGAATGAATGTTTCTTTTGGAAATATGCTTGAAAGCTATGCTAAGTAAATTGTTCACATAGATAACTTTGTCACAATTGTTAAAATTTCGTGAAGGATTCTTACAGATTCGCTTCCACGAAAGGGGGAGCTACCATTTCCCACACTTCTGTGCGGTCACCGTGGACTAAAAGTGTTGGGGTGCCGTGAATCAGACTTCCTATGTTCCTCACACCAGGGCATTTGCCCTTGGTGAGGGTCTCCTGCATGACACTACTCCTGGCTGACAAGCAGCTCTGGGCACCAGGACAAAATCCCGAGAACAAGGAGGGTCAGGGGTTTGCACAGCCCCTGCCAGCCTTGCCAAGCATCTGTCACCCAGCAGTCTATTCCAGGTGCCCACATGTCCCTCCGCGGTGAGTCTCTGTTCATGTCTCCGGCCCAGCAGTCCTGAAGCACAGGAACAAGAGGGGGTCTTTTACCTTGGGGGCCCCTCTGTCTTCTGCATTAAACAGCTCTGCCCATTGGTCAGTGCCTGTGGGGAACTTTTGAGGAGGAGTTGCTGTTGTAACAATAGGAATAGACACATTTATGGATATTCTAGATACAGACGATTATAGTATAAACACAATTATATATAAATGTCTAACATTTGATAGTGTATAATTTATACTGCAAAATAACAACATTGCATAACTCATATAAAGTTATAATTTATATAAAATAATATAATACAATTATGTGATTTTAAGTTACTGTATTATGCTAACAGTAGAAAAACAGGCCGCAAATGGTGTCAAACCAGGTCCCACTCAGACTTAATATCCAACCTAATTGCAGTTTCAACACCTTGCAATCAATCTAGAGTTTCCTGGTTAGTACTAGGAGGTCATCACCATCACAGTCACAAAACCTCCCTGACTCCCCTGAGGGAAGGTGGCTTTGCGTGAAATAATCTTTCTTTTCTGTTGCTAATAACCTTGGGTACCTGTTTTCTGTCTGTAAAAACCTAGTTAGTGCAACCCCTTGGGTGCCTTTCTACATGCCAAATGGGTGGCACCTGATTCATGAATTGCTTAATAAACCCAATTAGCTCTTTGGATTTATTTTGGTGAATTTCGTTTTCTAACAGTTATATGGTGCTATGTTCTAGGGAGTCCTATGGGACTTCAGTCTCATAGAGCGTGGCACGTAGACCACCCTAGAGGGGGCTGCCCATTGCGGGCTGATGCCCCAGCAACTGCAGGTCCTTCTGTGCTCTAAGCACAAGAGCATTTCTGAGACCCCGTTAGGGCCAGCTGCCCTGGTGTGCAGCCAGGGGAGGTGCTTCCCACCAGCAGACATAGATCTGCCTGAAGCCCCTTGTCCTGACAGCAATGACAGTTCCGTCCACAGGGGTGAGGGGCCACAGGCAAGCTGACAGCTTCTAGGGTAGAAGAGAAGAGGGAAAAGCCTCATGGAATAAGGAAGGCTCCAGAGATTATGGCAGCAAATTCCAAAGGGGATTAATCAGACACCCCTGTCACCCCCCACTCTACTGGGGGCAGCAGGACATTCCCAGGAAAAAGGACTCCAAGATCAGGCTGTGAAGCAAGAGGTAGTTCTGGTCACAGAGACATCAAAGCATTGGGAGTGAGACCAACCAAGCACAAAGAGACTGATGGAGTTACAGAATAATTAGGGAAAGAGGAGCATATTCCCTGAGGCAGGACCCCAGGGCAGCTCCGCTGCCCCTCCCTAGCCTGGTTCCACCTGCCAGGGTCCCAACTTTCTGTTCTTTTGCTCCTCTGTAAACTCTTTCTTTCTCTAAACATACCTGCCTCTTCTCCCCTGCTTGCCTGGGCTTCAGCGAAGTGCCTGCTGTGGCTGCCTGAGACACCAGCCGTGGGGGACTCAGTGCCACCCCGGGTCGGGACTCAGTGCTATCCCGCCCCCGCAGCTTGGGATCAGTCCTGGCTGGGACACTAGGCCTGAAAACTTGAAATTCCAGTAACAAGAGTATTTTATCGTGTAATTCATAGAGCTTTTTTTTTTTTTTTTTGTCAAGGGAAGAAGCTTACAAAATCTACAGCCACATGACCAAAGGCCATAGGAAGGGAGGATCACATTGCTCCTCTTGTGAGCAATTAATTTTCAGACATTTGCACAGTTGCTTTATTTTTCCATTTCTCAGATATTTCTACATTGCCATACCACAAGCATTCAGCAGATCTAAGATTATAATCCCCGGCAGTTGCTGGCATAGACACGCGTTTGGATAGTAGCCACTGTAAATTCGTCCACTCCAGGCATGTCAGCCAAACGCCCCATGTGCTACTGTCCAACATGCCTGTGCCTGTTTCTGCAGACCATTGTGACTCAGTTCCGTTTTGTGTGTCATATCAAATCCCTTGCCATGTGTGGGCCTCCCGGAATGGTGACATGTGTCACCACGCAAGTGTTTGCAACTTCCCAGACAAGCTTCTTCACACTGAGTCATCTGCCTACTTACAACCCTCAAAATATATTCAGATATCCCCCCTGATTCTTGGTAAATGAAATCTTTCAAAAAAAAAAAAACTGTCAATCAGCTGTAACTAGATACCACATGAGATGCAAAAGACACCTTGTACATGTGGAGGCCACAGATATCCATGCTGTGACCTGAATTTTTTTTTTTTTTTTTGTGCAACAGAATAGGCTGGAAGGGACTATTCCTTTGCCTCTTACGGTCATCTTGTCAGCCCCCCTGCATACATACAATAGCTACGGGCTGGAACATCTGGAACCAGATCAGTTCACAGCTGCAAAAACTGTCTAGTCCATGCTGTTACTTTTGTATATTTTTAAGTAGCAGTCATTTTGTACGAAAGCCATTTATCCAATCAAAAACATTTATTGGGTGGCTGGTACAGTTCAAACACTTGACTGGCCACTGGGGAAACCCACTGATAAGAAGTAGTGATCCCTGCATTCAACATGTTTCATGAATAATGGGGATGGTTAAGTATGTCAACAGTTTCATACTGAGTACATAGTTACGTTAACATACTTGGTTATATATGGAAAAAGTAGAGAGTAGTGAGTACTAACCCATGGCAACTCAGAGAGCAGCCAAAGTTCCTGAAGGCAAAGGCAGAGAGCACTAGAGAAGAGAGGAGGCATCATGGCAGCATTTCCAGAAAGCACTGTGCAAAATGGTTCTGTCTATATCTTTCCAGCTTGGTTTAAAGGACATTTCTCAGCCCATATGTTAACTGTGATCTCTGCTGACTTCCCGTTCAACAGGGCATCATATATACAAACCTGGTTTTAAAGACCTAAGAGAAGAGTAAATTATCTACCAATAACTGAGATGGGATAGAGTGTGATGACTTCAGAGCCAGAGCGTGACACGTAGCCTCAGTCCTATTAAATCTCAGTTAGCTTGGAAAGAGGAGAGAAGAAAACGTTATTATCCCTGGTGGCGCAGCAGGTTAAAGTGCAGCACTAAGAAGCTAAAGCCACTTCAGCATGAGTTCGAGCCCCGCCCCGGAGGTGATCCACATGGCGCGGCAGACCTCTCCTGGCCCGCCTGCTGCTCCCCTGAGCAGTGTAGTTCATAGATCTGCCTGTTCTGCTCCCCACTCTGTCAATGGTGAATCCTCTCACCACCCCTACACTTCTGGCCTGTACCCCAGTTCTGTATGCATAAATAAATAAATCTTTAAAAAAAAAAAAAGAATTCCAACCTGATAAGCTTGGGGAGGTCAGGTTAAAGGATGTCATTTGGAGACACAAAAACACTGATTCAAAAAGACACCTGCACTCCTGTGTTTACTGCTACTTCATTTACAATTGGAAGGACATGGAAACAGCCCAAATGCTCAAAAGTGGATTACTGGTTTGAAAAGATGTGGTACATATACACAATAGAATATTACTCAGCAACCAAAAACAAACAAACAAACACATGCTTTTTGCAGCAACATGGATGGAGCTGGAAGAGATCATGCTTAGTGAAGTAAGCCAGAAAGAAAAGGAAAAATACTGAATGGTTTCACTCATCGTAGGAGTATAACGGACCAGGTGAGAAAATAGTAATAATAATGAACAGCTATATAGCAGAGACATTTTATGGGGAGTGGGGAGTGGGATCAAAAATGGGGGGGTGAGGGGAAGTAAGTGCACTAGACTATGGTGATGGCACATGGGTGATTTGGTAATGGGAAGCCCACGGGGATTACAACTGAGATGGAAAAAGGCACAAAATGATGTAAAAATAAACTATTATATCATTCATTAAAAAAATGTCATTTTGGAGCCCAAAGTGTGATATAACAAATTCTTTGTGAAGTCAGTAGTGCTATTCACTAGTGAAAAGGTTACAAGCGGACAGGCAATACTGTATGAGGAGTATCGTGCTGTGGGGTATGTATCACACATGAGGAGTATCTGCAACGGAATTATTAATCTGGTATTGATGTGAATCAGTAGAGAGCATGGGTAAAATTGTCTCAAGGAAGACAAGGCGTTTCTCCCAAGTTCCTGGATATTTCAAATACCCCAGATGGCCTGTGCTTCAGCATTCCCAAGTTATTGAGAGCTATAGTCCACATATCATCATCTCATTTATGACTCTTTCAACATGTTATGAAAGACAGCTCTCTCAGATGCGGTATGCATTCGTGCATTTGGCCTCATTTATACTGCTTAGCCACATAAGAGCGTTCCCAATTATGTGTTCTTTCTGGCTCAAAACTCGCCTCAGTCCTCTGGGCCTTTGCTGACACTACATTTCTCCTGCAGCTTGCCTACCTCCCACTCACTTCCCAGGTCCCCAATTCAATGTCATTTCCTCTGGTAAGTGTTCCCTGGCCTTGAAATGTAGGACAGACACTCTTGAGTAGACTATCCTAACATTCTATAATTCTGTTGTGTAACACACTGCTAGTATGCTAAAGATTTATTTGTGCAATCATTTTCTGTCTGTTCTTCGAACCCTATTCTTACGTAGCATGTGAGCCCCATAAAGTCTGTGATTTATTTTTTTTTTCATTTAAGAAACTGTTTTTTTTTTCTTATTGCTAAATGATCTTTTAACATCTGCATGATTGTTATAACATTATTCAAATCGGCTAGATACCATTATTACAATTTGGCATTTCTGGTCTGCTTTGGTGAAGATATAATCAATCCTTGTAAAGTATTATGGGCACATTTGGTTTAATTGAAATTACTGTGTTGAACATTGCATACCCTGGCTCATGAAACTTTCATATTCATTAAGAGTTAAACTGAAAATTACCTTTGTCTCACCTTTTACAACTTTTGAAAATGTTACGTGATGGAATAATTTAGTTTCTTACCTCAGGCTGTAAATCCACATTGGTTCTATATAAAATGAAAATTTAAATTAAAAAAGAATGATTAGAGGAATATATACATTAAAGATGATTTTCTAAGGATGCTACTTGAATAAGCCCAGAATATCACAATAGTATAAATTTCAAATCATGTACATGTAAGCATTTGTTTTCCACTAGAAGAAAAATATTTAAAACACATATTATTGACAAAGATTTAATTTTCTTGTTACAGAGAAATTGTTAAACATTTATCAAAAGTAACACAAGAGGAAAAGAGGACAAATGGCATGGGAATGACTTCTGAAATCTTTTAAGTAAATGGCGTAAAACATGAATGAAACCATGCGTAATTCACCAGTGATAAAATGAAATCAAATTAAAACAATCATAGAGCAATATTTTTTTTTTTTGCTATAACTGTCAACCTAAGATAAATTATATTACCTAGTATTCAGGGTGTCCAGGGGAATAGGAATCTCTCTCAGTCTTATATTGGGAGATTCATATCAATACAGCTCTTTCATTAGAAAAATTTAGTTTCTGTATATCAGAAGCTAAGACTTAAAACCTCATGCATTGCTGGTACATTCATAATATTTGAACTTACCTTGAAAATAGCGAGGCGATTCTTTAAAGGTTAAACACAGAGTTGCCATGTGACCTCAGGTACATAACTCAGAAAAGAGAAACTCCATTCAACACCTTGTACATGATAGCTCATAGCAATATTAATCATAACATGGCCGAAATAAGAAAGCACCTTAAAGGTACATCAACTGATTAGTAGATAATAAATCAGATCCATACAAGAGCACATGTGTGTAGCTGTGGCATATTAGAGAGGTGAAAACAATCAGCCTTTATCTTAAAAGTTTAATACTATTTTTGCTCCCCTGTGTGTTTATAAAATAACTATAAAATGAAGTACAGATGCACACATGACAAGGATGATCCTTACAACACTGTGCTCAGAAAGACCAGCCACAAAAGACCATTTATTGATAAGATACTGTGCTTATCAAATGACTTTAATAGCAAATCAGTAGAGACATAACACACTGGTTTCCTGGGATGGGCAGGTGACCAGTATTTAGAAGTAGAGGGTGGCTTTGACTGTTACAGAGTTTGTGATTCCGTCAGAGCCATGTAAGCTTTGTAAACTGATTGTAACAATGGTTGCACACCTGTACGTATACTGAAAACCATGAAAGTATACAATTTAAGGCACAAATCTTATTATATACTAATTATAGGTAAGCGAATCTGTTATACATAATTTTAAAGTTATCCATAAGCAGGTATAACAACAGCAAACGACTAACCAAATGAGATTGAATGAAATTGAAAACCTGTATAAATTTTGATAGCATCTCATTTCTAGCATTGCATAATATGGAGATGTTTAAACAGCTATTCATGTTCTCATTCAATCAGCAAGTGTGTTTTTACTGCTGAAACAGTATCCTTATTTTGGTCAGAGAACCAGACATTAGCCACACAGTAAAATGAGTGAAAGATAGAAATGTGATAGGAGCTATAAAAAAATGAAACATGTTACTAGAGCATGATCATTTAATCCAGGGGCTAAGGAAAAAAAAATGAAACATGTTATGTACTAAGGATATAACAGTGATCACATCAAACAAACACAAATCTCTGCTATTAGGAAACTACAACCTAGTGGAGAAGCACAGATTGCAAATAAAGAATTAGTAAAGAACATACCACATGGGATGCTTGTGCTTCCACTTTCAAAAAACAAAGCGGTCTAAGAAATGAGTAACTCAGACCCAGAATGCTTGGAGAAGACTTTTCTGTGGTGCAAATATCTGAGAAGGTAAGGCAAACAGCTACAAGGATGTCTAGCAGCAGCACAACAAGCAGAAGCATTAGTGCAAAGGCCCAGTGAGCGGGAGTGTATGTCCAGGGAGGAAAACCACACAGAGCTCCGTGGCGCTGGAGCAAAGAGACTCAGGAGTGGTTGGAAAAGAAGTCTGAGGTTAAAGATCTATCAATTTCAGAGGGAGCACATTTTGCAGAATCTTTAGATTACTATAATCATTTCATTTTATTCAGTGGAGGGACATGAACTATTTTAGAATCAGTCTGGGTATGTAACAGGAAGAGACTGTGGAGAAATGTCAAGGTAAAAACAGGAAGGTCTCTCAGGAGACTGTAACAGTGACTCTGGGTGGGAGAAGGTGACGGTGGCTTGTTTTAGAGTGACAGGTGTCTAGGTGGACTTTGGATCGAGTTGGAAGAGGAAGCCAAGAGCATGAGTAAGTCTGTGATAGAGAGGAGGCAAGGACTCATCCCAGGTGGGGCTGAATCAGCTAGAAGAATGAAGTGGGCAGTTATCAGAAGAAATTTGTAAATGGGAATGTGCTCCATTGGAAAAACAAGAGTTTGGTTTTGGACACGTTAATGTCTAGCTGCTTATTGGACTTCCAAGCAGTGAGCTGAAGCCAGCGGCAGTGCATTATATAACCCTGGAGGACAGTGGAACTCTGTGCTGAGTGTGTATTTGGGAGTTTTCAGTGTAGAAATCACTCTTAACTCCACATGTTCCAATGATTTCATCAAGGAGATCAGAACACTTCTGGAAGAGGGTGCCTCATTAGTAACAAAGCAGCAGTATTTAGTTCTCTTAAATTCCTCTTAGAAGTGAAACTGTTAGGTGATAAAATGAACAATAATGTAAATAGATATATAAAAAGAAAAACATCAGCAATAACTAAAGGGACCCAGAACATTCAGAAGGGTGTTTGATGTAATCAGGGTAGAGGTATAGATTTAATTCTATTATCATTTATCACTTTGTTATTTATAGTAAAAATAAATGCTTTTCAACAGCAGTCAAGTCTGGTGGATCCATTTAGTGCAATACGATACAATGTCTCAAAATGTTGATGACTGCCTGTTTTATTGTATATCTGTTTAGTGCACACTACTTAAAAGGGGGCATGGACGTATTCAGAGTGATTTATTATGACCTTGTGGAAGAATGTGGTAGTGCAGAGGTTATAGAGACCTTACCTGTTAGACTGAGGGGGTTAGGAGAGATACACAATCACTGAACACAGGATTATCATTTTCTGATAAACAGAGGCTTAAAAAAAGTGATAAAAAAGTCAGAGTCTTCTAAAGAATACTCATTGATTCTTTAGCCTAGGTTAAAGGCTGAGGAATGTTTCCTGCTCGCTGACAAATCCACAGAAGTACAGAGTGTTCAAACTAAGATTGTGACTTCAACACAAAGTAATGTTTGATATGACCTCTTGTGAAAACCCTACATGAAAAACAAATAATGTTTTATAAAATTGAAAAAAAATAATATCTTCGAGACAAAAAAAAAATCTTATAGGATAGTTGGTGAAAAATATCCCATACACAGATTACCTCAAGATATCTCCATTCAAGCTAAGACTGGCATCGTCAACACAGGGCCATTGGGCGAGCTGACTGACCCTGGCTTTGAATAGCAGAGTTGGAGAAGAGTGATGAGGAGGCTCATTGTCTGGGCCTCTAGCTGACTTGGGCTGCTTGTGAGGAGCCTGGAGAGACACTTCCTTTTCTCCTGGACATGCTCAGGAGCTCCGAGCCTCTGGGTCCGCCATTCCACCTAAAACAGAATAAAAGGTCTCTATTAGAATTGAAGCTCCAGGAGGGCAATAAGGATTGTTACTGTGTTCCTAGCTGCATCATCTTCTCTCAAACAGCACCTACAGCAAAATTGACTCTTAATAAATATTTAGTGAAAGCATGTGTACCCCTGGGATTCTGGCACAAGACAAAGGTCCAGGCAGTGTCTGCTCTCTCTCTCTCTTTAATAAAGATTTAATTTTTTTTTTATGCCTACAAGAACTGAGGTGTAGGCCAGAGGTGTGGGAGCTGAGAGGACTCACCAGGTGGGGAGAAGAACACGTGAATCTACTTAATCTCACTGCTGAGGGGAGCTGCAGGTGAGGCAAGAGAGGTCTCCTGCACCCTGTGGTTTAGCTTCCTGCAAGGACAAAATTCTAACTGCAGCAGCTGCAGGGTAGTTTGATAGTGCTGTGTCTTTAACCTCGGTGCCACCAGGGAGAGCCGCGTCTGCTCTTCTAGATGGCCATGCTCTGACTTAGCAGCACATTACATACTCTGAGGCACGGATGTTTTGGGACCACATCCAATTTTCAATTTAGTTTGAATTGGGGTAAGTTCCAGGCATCGGTACGATAAAACTCCTCCTTAGAAAATTCCAGTATGTACCTGGAATTGCGGACAATTGTGTTTTTTTTTTTTTTTTCGGACAAATATTTTTAAGCAGTCATTGAGCCTTCATACTATGCAGGGGGCTAAAGGCTGGTTTTAGCCTAAGACTTGGGCAGGGGACGGATGTCAGAGCCATGTGTGAGTCTGGGATACTGCTGGGTCATTTGGTCCCAGAAGTCAAGCTAGGCTCATCCTGAAGGGCATAAAAATTATGCTAGCTGTGTGTTTACAAAGTTGAGTAGATGTGAGGAGCTTTAAGGGCACAGTGACCTGACCTCATTGTCTGTGGGGGACAACATGACACTATGATCTGTCTCGTTTGTGGGGACAGAAGGGATTCAGAGGCCAGAAGCACAGCAGGCCTGATACCTCTCTCTCTCTCACTCTTTCTCTTTTAATGCTTTGACATTTTCTTTGCTGAAGAAAGGAAAATCATGCATTTTTTTCATACCACATAAATTATTATGATTATAGGACCTGGTAATAGTACACATAATCACAAATCTTTTCTGTATAAAAATGCTCCAGAATGTCATGCACATAATTTAAACTACAATTTAAAAGGATGTATCAGGTCACATTCCTACTTATCCATATCACAGAAGATATATCATCTGACAAACATGGGATAGATTATGAAATGAAACCTTTCAAAAGTCACCGCGCACACCACAGTCAGATTCTCAGTGCTTATTTTCCCCCAGAAAGAATGGCACAAACTCAGTCTGCAGATAAATACACCACACTTTACACTGCCTTATTCCAACTTCATGAAGTGGACAGACATTCCCTCTGGGTTCTTTTGATTATGGATTATCCCTTTAGAATGTCCTCACTGGACGTGTTTTATGACAAGAAGGTCATTGTGAAGTGACATTTTTGCCCTTTGAATAAGAATATAACAGTGAAAATAACTTTTATGAGAGCCGATGGGAAGCTTAGTCACTGGGCCAATAGATGAGTGTTCAGAAGTAGAAAAATCACTTGTAGAATTACCTTTCAGAAACAAAATGTAGAAAAAAAAAACAACTCTGCATTGAGGTGAGATTGAATATTTTTTTCCTCATTGGGTATCTTTATAAGTACCGTTTTTGAAAATGAGATCTTCAGACACTTCTCCATAACCGCAACTTGAAATCCATAAGCTTGGGCATTCTAAACAAACTTTGGAGCAGCTGTAACCAAAATCAGCTAATTAAATTTGCACAATAACAGTGATACAGAAAGGTTTCAGGTGAAGGCTGATTGTTTGATTTCAGCACGGAGCTGGATCATGCCTTTTCTTTGAATTTCACTTGCAGCGCTGTGCAATACAGTATTTGAAATAATAACAGCTATTCTCTCTTTATCACATTATGCTTACTGATGGAACACAGCTACAAAAATTACATCTTTGCATTTGCTTTGGGGATTACAGCTTTAAAACACTCCAAATGCTTGTTTTCATGCCCTACCCATCACCTGTGTCTCGATAATCCTGCATCATGTTCCATTGGACCTTTCACTCACCTACTCCTGTCCTGTCATCTTTCCCCTCTTGTTTTGCAGTTAGGTGTTAAAAGTCTATTACCGGTTTGGCTTTGACTGACCCTTTGTTATATTTCTCTATATTCCACACGTAAGTGAGATCATTCAGTATTAGTTTGCCTTATTTTCTTCAGTTCCATCCATGTTGTGGTAAATGGCAAGAGTTCATTCTTTTTTTATAGCCAAGTAGTATTCCATCGGATATATATATACCATCGGATATATACCATCAGAATAGATCCAGTCCTCTGCTGGGCACTTAAGTTGCTTCCATAACATAGTTATTGTAAATAGGGCTGCAATGAATATAGCAACAAGTATATCCCTTAGAATTAGTGTTTTGCTTTCTTTCAGCAGATAGCTAGGAGTAGAATTTATGAGTCATATGGTAGATCCACATTAAGTATTTTGAGAAACCTCCATAATGTTTCCACAGGGGCTGGACCAGTTTACATTCCCACTAGTGTAAAAGACTCCCTTTTAGTCCACATCTTGCCAAAGTTATTAATTGTGATCTTGTTAATGTGGGCCATTCTCAAGGATGTGAGATGGTATCTCACTGTGGTTTTGATTTGTATTTCTTTGATCACAGGCAATGATGAGCATTTTTTCATGGGCTTATTAGCCATCTCTATGACTTCTTTGGTAAAATGTCAACTTAAGCACTTCTGTACATTTTTTGATGGTGTTAATTGTTTTTTTTGTTGTTGTTGTTGAGTTATGAGTCCTTTATATCACTTGGATATCAGCCCTTTGCAGGTATGTTATATGCAATTATGTTCTCCCACTCAGCAGGGTGTCTTTTTGTTTAAGTGAAATAGTTTCTTTCACTGTGCAGATGCTTTTCAGTTTGCTATAATTCCTTTTAGCTATATTTGCTTTTGCTTCTCTTGCCATTGGAGACAAAATCCCCAAAGAGGTTTCTGAAGTCAATGTCATTGTGTGTTTTACCTATTTTTTTTCCTTCAATATATTTTGTAGTTTCAGGTCTTATATCTATGTCTATAGTCCATTTTGAGTCACTTAAAAATACACGTGACATATTTACTGTGCCTGGTTAAAAAATGTATAATTGTACAAAAGTGAGATTTTTAAAGCAGTGTTTATTATCATCACTTACATAACTACAGACCAAAAAGGAGTTTTACTTAGAAAAAAGGAACATAGTTTTACTTATTTTTACAAATCATGCATTTTGTAAGTTCTTTAAATGGTTAAATATTAATAAATTTTGTAAATTATATTTTTAAGCATTTGGTACTGCTACTTATGACTTATAATAAGCTATAAATGATAAACTATTTGTCATAGTCTTTCCTTTTCAAAGGTTATATAACAGACATTAGTGGGAAAACAACACTGTATAGTGAATAGCTCTGAACTTTATAGCCAGACGATTATATAAAGCTCATCTTTCACTGTCTCTATGACTTTGGGATAGTTATATCACCTTTGCTTTTTCAGTTCCCTTATCTGTGTAGGGGTGGTAATACCTATATCACAATGCTCTTGTGATAATTATATGAGTTTTTTTTTATTACTGATTAAATTCTAATATAGCCAGTAGAGTATCACACTGTTGTTCATTTTCTGGTTGCCACAAACGTACAAGGTTTTAACATTAGGAGAGACTGGATGAAGGGTAATTGAACTCTGTACAATTCTGCAACTCCTCTGTGTCCAAAATTATTTCAAAAGAAAAAAGTTAAAAGAAAAAAGAGAAGATACTTAGCGATCAATTGGAGAGGTCCGATTATGAAATGGGCATTTAAAGTGGGAGTCAATCTTAACTTTTTAGTAATATCATGAGATCTGGCTATGTAGGAGAATATCCTTTCCTTTAGGATATCTGCTGACACATTTAGGAATTAGTACAGTAAAGAAATTTGTAATTTGGTTTGCAATGGTGTTGTAAATTACTGACGGGTAACAATTGTGGCATCCCATTGATGGGGATATGGAAGCTAATTGTAATAGTTTTATAAGATTTCCATAGGTTTGGAGAATGTAAAAAAAACTGATGTTTAAGTGTTCACACGCTACTCTCTAATACCGATTCTAGATCCTCATTTTTTTCTTACTGGTGCAATATTCAGCTTCTGCCTTGTGATTAGAGTGACCAGAATAGAACTGATTTCATTAGTTCACCCTCATACTTAAAAATATTATCTGCCACTTTGACTGATTCTTAGATGAACAACATATCAGGGCTTGATCAAGTCAACCATATGGAGCTAGGCTCAATTTAGAATAATTCTATCACAGAGCGTTTTGATGATCTCTATAATGCTCAAATTCCCACCCAGTAATTTTTCTTAATTCTGTCTACACATGACTAGATCCAATCAGATCCATTACCTCAAGGAGTTTGATAATGGAATTCCCTAGAAGATATGTAGGAAATTTTTGAAATAATTTTCAATTGATTGTTAAAGATCTCTAGTGAAGGAAGCTCCCGTGTCATGTCTGTATCATTCAGAAAGTGCATCATTCTTTTAAGTCTCTCTTACCTTTTCCCATTTTATCCTTGGCATAATAGGGGAAAAAAATTATTTCCTTCTTGATAATAATTCAGACTGTGTGGGAGGCCTATTATCAAATCATCCCTTCTATTCTCTTCTTTGTTTAAGAATTCTGTTCTTCTAATCATTCATGGAGTTACTATTTCCCAGATCCTTAACACGTTCTCATAAATCTTTCTAACTCCAAGCATGTGGCTTTTGCTATTTTGATCAATATAGGAATAGATTTATTTTTTTTGTCAAAATGTTGAAATATAGTATTTTAAAGGAAGATACAGTATTAACATTTTTGGATCAAAAATCGGACTAGCAAGCCCTCCAAAATTCAAATGCAATTACATATGCTAAACCCCACACAAGGCCAACTATCTTCCACAAGACCTTTTTCTTGCTTAAATGCTCTCACGTTGGATTGTATATAAACAATACATTAAAAGGATAACTACCTTAGAAATTACAAAGCATAGAACCAAGTTCAGCATCGCCTTTTATGGCTAGAATCTTGGCCATTTGGTTGGGACTTCTCAGTCTAAGATTCCTTATCTGGAAAGAGAATGCATGGCACTTGTTATGCCTACTTCCCGGTGTTGGCTGGAGGATTAAATTTGAGAATTATTTGTGATCAGTAAAATGGTATTGTAAAGTCAAATGTGATTACTATGCAGCAAAATATGATTTGTAAACAAGATTGTCTGCATATACATTAACTTGCTTACCTATATCTTAATGCTTTCTTTTGCATAGTTGATTTGCTAGCTTTTAAGCCTGTAATGAACATACATGGATTATGGAATTCTAACACGGCAGCCTACTTCAAAGCAGTTTTGAAAGTGGAAGGTGCTAATTTCATCTTCAAGGTAAGGATTAATATCTAGTGGAGGATAAAAATATCCTCACTTTCTCTTTAATGAGTTGAAATGAGTCAACCATCTTCTCTAACTGGAGGGGCGACTTGGAGACTGTTCTGTTATGAACTTTGGCATCCAATTTTGAAAGGCATTGCAAATTACTACATACAGAGAATAATCATTTCACAGACATGTTTTAGAAATATCATTATCACTTTAATGTACAAAATCATGTCTGTAAATTATTTCAGTCACTGCCATTCAGTGGTCCATACATATCTGCTTGAGAGAGAATGTAGACATAGATAAATTCAATTTATCTATGTGGCAGAATACATGGTAGTTTTTCTGACTTATTGGTCATCTACTCATCCCCAAAACAATTTCTAACTATTGCTGTTGTTACAAATGATTTTTTTTTTTTGCCATAGGCTGCAGGATTCTTTCAGATGTTTTTCATTAACTTAAAATAGTGTTGTTTTGTGAACTTCTTGTGATTAAATGCTTTTTGGTAAGTTTATATATTTGATTTACTGAAAGTATCTTTGGAATTACTTTATACTTCAATTAGATCAGACAGAAACTACAGTTAGTTTAACTAGTCAAATGTTACATCTGGAGAAACTGGTGATGAATTCCAAACCACCAAGAATGTTAGAAATGGATATTGTCCACTTGTGATAATACCTTGTCCAAGTCTAACCTCACTGAAAAAATATGGAAGGAAACAGTATATTTTAGACATGTGGGCAATAGATAAAGGAAGGTCTCATCTCAGGTCAACTACTAGAGTGTGGTGACATGTAAGATCTTTTATAGCCATAAAGAATTGTGACAAGTCAGGCTTTGCTCATGAGCACCATTAATTTGAGTACAGATTTACTTATCTCTTGAGTCAGTGCTCCCCTGACTTCAGTGGAACTCTAACTGGTAGGATTAAGCTCAAAAGGGAAAAGGGAAGAATAGTTGCGTGAGGTTCAGGCATTTTCCTTTTATGTGCCCCATTGGGTTCCTTTTTTCTTTTTGAAGAGTTATTTGTTTTGCATAACATTTTTTATCCGCTATAACTTTTAAAAAATAATTTCCTTCTAGTCTGTGACATGTCTTTTCATTCTCTTGACAGTTCCTTTTTCACAGCAGAAGTTTATAATCTTAATAAAATCTAGGTTATCAGTTATTTCTTTCACAGATTATGTTTTTGCTGCTATATCTTAAAAAGTCATTGTCAAAGTCAACACCCTCTACATTATTCTTGTAGTTTGTCTTCTTCGAGCTTATAGTATTGCATCTAGCATTTATCTCTGGGATCATTTTGACTTAATTCTCTTGATGATTATGTGTCTAGCTTTCTTATTTGCATGTGGATTTCTAGTTGTTTGATCAATATTTGCTCTTAAAAAAAAATACAACATCCCTACCAGTGGCCACGTCCTCTTGTACTTTCCCTGTGGGTTCATGTGATATAATATTTTTATATGATACATCCTGCCCTTCTTCAGGAATAGAAGCCCAGCGTTTACATTTATCTGGACACATGACCACCCAGATAAAGGATTGAATTTCTAGCTTCCATTCAGAGGTATGCAGCAAAGGACCATGTTTTGGCCAATAAGCTCTAGAGATATGTGTATTACTTCAGACACACTTTTAAAGGGGAGGCACATGCTTCCCTCTTAACTACTTCACCTTGATGCTTAGAAAATGATTGGTTGCATGAACCCCATGCTGGGCATAAAAACAAGATCCACACCAAAGTGTTGGAGGAAGATAAAGCTAAAAGTTTTCCAGATCTTAGATAATTGAGGTCCTCACATCAAACTTTGATTGCCTGACCCCACCCTTCACTGTGGAAGAGAAATGATTTTTCTATCTCTTGTTTAATCCACTATTATTTGGCAGTTCTGTCACATGAAATGGAATCCATCTTCAATTTTTAACATCCTTTAATCTTGTCATGTTTCTTCAGGTCCAGCAAATAGTCAACTGTTGTGCACTGTCACCATCTAAATGTCTCCCAGGTACCTGACACCCAGTGCGGTTCCACTTCGCTCTCACCCTTGGGGGATAGCAGAAGTTTGCTCTTCCTCTAGCATTTCAGATATCAGTAAATCTCATTAACATCCTCTCAATCACTGCACCAAGAAATGTAGAAATGAATCTTGACTCTTGCCTCTGCAACTGCCATGATTGTCTTGGAGTTTGATTGTTCTTGTGTGAGTGAATATAAAATCTACTCTTTTACAAGTTTTTAACTTTATACCTCTTGAACACCAACCCCCCCCATGTCAACTCTCCTCTTCCATGACTTTGTCTATATTAGGTAATTCACATGAGTGGTATGACTTAATGTTCATTTATTTCATGATTGACTTATTCACTTAGCAAAATGTCCCCCAGCTTTATATATGTTGTGGCATCTGTCAGATTCCCTTCTTTGCTGTACAGAATAATGCCCCCCCCGTCATGCATACACCACACTTCCTTAATGCATTTATTTATCTATGAACACTTAGACTGTTTCCTTAGTTGGCTGCTAAAAATTGTATTGAGGGCCGTTTAGGACACAGCACTGCAAGCTGGCTGCAGCCGCTTCAGTGTGAGTTCAATTCCCAGTTCCAGAAGTGACCCACATGGTGCGGCAGACCTCTCCTGACCACTCGCTGCTCCACTCAGCAGTGTACTTCATTGATCTGCCTGTTCTGCTCCCCACTCTATTGCTAGTGCATCCTCTCACCACATTGGTGCCTCTGACCTGCACCCCAGTTCTGTATGTATAAATAAATAAATCTTTAAAAAATACCTGAAGCCCAGGAATAGACTTCTGATTTCATACGTTGACCCCGTGAATCCAAATTCTGGGAGTACTTAGCTGTATTGTGAATTTGAAGGTGTGCTCTATGCCTGGAGCCAGCCTCAGGTAGGTGGGGCCTTTGTCACTCAGAGCTTGATATAATTGGCACCTGTGGGACCTTGATGGCAGCCACTTGGGGACAGATGCAGAAGGTGGGAAAACAAGATGAGCACGAAACCTAGGGGAGCAACGATGCCATTATGCTTATTTGTTCTCAGTGACAAAGTGAACACAGCTTAGAAAGCAAGGCGATGGCCTCCTTTGCTATGGCTCCTGTGTCCTTTGTTTCTAACAGTGAAAACCCCTGAATTATCTGCCCGGCTTCATAAACGACCTTAGCCTGGATCCCATGTTGGACTTGACCGAATCTGGACACTCTGCCAATGTTGGCAGCTGACAGAAGAGCTGAGCCACATGGGGGCTTCCCCTTTATTTCCTTATGAGGAAGCCGGAGAGTGGGTAGGCCTCATGTAGAGCCCACCTCTAACTACTTGCAAACAGTGGGTTACCTACCGTGTGATAAAAATGCCCTGCTGTCAGATGGATACATTTAGTGACATAATCATCAAATTCCAGAACCATAATTGGATCACAGTAAATGGGCATGGTGATATGATAATGCTATGCTGGTGAAGCTTGTGCTGTGACTTCACATACAATGACTTCACATACAATGTGATGCGCTCACACTGTAAAGGAAAAAATACTGGGTGTTGGAGAGTTAACCTTGCCGGAAGTCCTACCTCTAGCTAGCCACGGATTCCACAGCGTTGCCACTCTCACACACACACTGACAGCGATGTGCTTTTTAATCAGACTTCATAGTGTGTGCTTGTCTCTTCTAGTTCACCTGGGTGCTGTTCCTTAAAAGCTGGAAGTGACGCTCACCCTATGGCCCCTTCGGTCAGAGCCCTCCGGTGAGCTGTGTGGGTTCATTGTACAGTTATGCTCGGCACAGCAAAGAGATTTTCTAGATTATCTGCCAAGTTGACTGTTCTGAAAAAGAAATGGTTACACGATGGTCACTGGCAGAAATGAGAGGGTGCATGAATACCTAATTGTATTACTTTCCAACAGCTGTGTCCAAGATGCCGCACGCCACCTCCTCGGAACTATCCCAATACCAGAAAGGGAAAAGATCATGTCATGTTTTTTAGCAGCTGAAATAAGTCATTTTGATTTTAATAGCACAGGTATCCTGTGGCTAAGAATGACATTCTCTCAGAGCTCCGAGAGTTGTTTTTTTATTAAGTGTCACCGCCGCTCAGTCCTCTGCTGTGATACTGACAGCACTGGCCAAGCAATCATTTTAGGATTCCTTACCCAGCCTGCACTTTTCCAATCATTGATTCCTTTGAAGTCCTTTTCTGGAGAATCCACTACATACCCAGCATTGTGTGTGGGTATTGAACTCCTCCAGAGGCCCTCACAGCTCCGGGATTCAGCTGCTTGCGGCCCGGAGCCCAGCTTGACCAGCAGGTGGCCTGCAAGTTTGTGTGGCTGCGGAAAGACTCGACCATTCATCCCTCATTCCATCTAGAAGATTTTCTTGAATGACCCAGAGGTATCTGTGTCTCCACTGTGCCCTCTTATCATATGAAGAGGACGCAGGTTTTAAAATCTGGCTAAAGTTTCTGCACTGAACACTCCCATCACTGTGATTTGCCTAGCAAAAATTCATTCAGCACTAATTTACCATGTCCATTTAATTTTATTCTTACAAAATCTGAAGTGGGAAGGGGCACTATTGTTAACCCCAATTTACTGATAAGAAAACTGAAGACTACAAAAGTTAAGTGACTGGCCCAAGATCACACAGCCAACATGAGGCTGATTGGGCTGCTAAGCCAGGACTTCTCCATGTTTCCTAGCTCAATTCCTTATCTCCTATAGAATTCCCTTTGGAATTCTAACCAAACTTGGATCATTGCTTTTATTATTGGGTACTTTTTAACATTTTCCTAACAAAGACATGCCCTTTCATTGACTTGTATTCCCTTGAGGATAAAGAACAGATATAACACATTTCTCTATTTTTTGTAGTGTTGCCCATGGTATCTGGATTATTTAGAATTGCATTCCTTCTGCAATTATTTTTTCTCAGCTTAAAAAAGAAACTGAGGTAATATTGGTCATATCACTATATGATTCAGAAGTATAGGTTCACATCTCATTTCTCCTTTTCATTGAATGACCAAATCTTCAATGAATGTCTGATTCTTTTTTTTTTTAAGTGAAAAGTTTACTTGATAGTGCTTCCAGTAAGGCAAGCAAGTGACATAAGATGAGACAATAAAATGTAATCAGATGTTATATCAACAAAAACCTTGGTTCAGAGAGAGAGCACATTTAAAATCCCTTCTATTGGTCTCTGAAGATTTAATGTGCATTCTACGCTAGGACTTCCCATGAGGTTGATGGAATGATGTATTTCCTCTTATTGGATGTGGAAACTGAGACTTAACCAAAGGAATTCCTCCCATTGGTGGGCTCCCAGAGCAAGCTTGATTAGTATATAGAGAACCATAAAATTTTCTTCAGAAGTTTTGGAGAAGACTTTGCATGCAGATTAAGTCACAGATTGAAATCCTACAGAAGATGGTGGAAAAATTCAGACATTGAGTATGACATGAGGAAAAAGAGGAGAGAATACACCTCAAGATCAGTGGAGAAAGAAAGTCAAATAGCAAACTACACTTCTATCTCACTTATGACTTCTTCAGTAAAATTTACATCATTCCCTACTATTTTTACTATCCTCAGCTCATCCTTTCAGAGGAATAGGAAGAATTATTGAATATTGTAGAAATTCAGTCAGAAAAGAACAATTTGCTTCCTAGAGGTTATCACCAGTCATTTGGATAGTGGTGATGTTGGATGGAAACTTATTTGCTATGTAGATATTTACTGAATAACTTCTAAATGACAGGGACTGGGGATACATCACTAAATAAGAATTCCAAGCAAAATTTTTTTCATGAACGTACACTCTAGTAAAAGAGTCAAGAGATAATAGTATAGACATAAGAAAGCTTTGTGATAAGTGTTTTGGAGGAAAACAGTAAAACAGTTCTACGTGGCATGTAATAAAGTAAAATTGCAGCTTCTAATAGGATGGTCACAGGTCTCTCTTGGAGGTGTGCTCAAGGTGAAATATATAAAGAGAAAGAACAACCTTGGTTAAAAAGAAGATAATTCCAGGCCTAGGGAGCAGCAAGTAAAAACATACTGAGATAAAGGAAAGACTGATCTGTTCTAGAAATTGTTAGAAGGCCATTGTCATTGGGAAAAGTAGCAGAATGGTAGGAGATGTTACCAAGATAAATAATTTATAGGAATTCTGGTTTGACATTTGACTGTCAGTTTGGGATGCTATAAAATTAGTATGACTGGCTGGTTTATAAACAACAGAAATTTCTCAGTTTGGGAGTCTAAAGATTCTAAGATTGAAGCATTGGCAGTTTCTGTGTCTGCTGAGGTGTTGTTTCCTTCTTCAACAAGAAATTATATTCTTGCTGTGCCCACACATGGTTGAAATGATGAGGGGACTCACTGGGATGTCTTTTATAAAAGCATTGATCCCATTCATGAGGGTTTCACCCCGTGAAATGACTACCATCCAGGTGCCATTACATTGGGGATTATGTTTCAACATACGCTACTTGGGGGACACAAAATTCTCTTGATACCAATATTCTTTCCATTCCAATCATCACAATGATCATAAAACGATATTTACAAAGGACTATGTGTATACTTGAGGTGGTGATGACAACTGCTGATTCTGAAATGCAATGTATTTTAGTGAGGAAGTATTCTGTATATCATCCCCACTATAGTAGACATTATCTTTATTTTAGTGCTACAGGCTGATGTCTTATTTCAATACCAGTGTCTATTTTACCTTGTTTCTTTTTCCAAGAACATGTAAAGTTCTATTTCTTAACTATAAGTGACAGTAGAGCATTAATGTGATGAATAGCTTTAATTTCAATAAGTGTATTCAAACCTGAAGAAGGCCAGGACTGAAGCATTCTGCTGATACATTCCAAAAGTCAATGTCACTATCCATCAATACTTACTTAATCAATCCATTCAGAACCTCCACAAAGCGAATTGGGAATTTAGAAATAAATGAGTTTATTTCTTTATATGATTTTTATAAAGAAAACTTTATAAGATATACCTATATAAACAACAGTTTTTATATTAGGAGTTTTGCTTGCATATGACAAAGAATTAGATGATATTGCTTGATCTATGAACTAAGCTAGGAAAACAGGCTAGGATCCAACAGTTTCTGGCAATTTCCATGATATTGAAAGGTAATAAAACACCACTACTTTGAGCCTTATGGTAGATTTGTTACACTCAAGAGCTTATGGTGTTATGAAACCCATAGGCCCTTTTTTTTTTTTTTTTTTTTTTACTTTTAAACCCTTAGCAATCAAAGTGATTAGACAATTATAAACACTGGCCAAAATTGAAAGGACACAATGGAATGGAGCTTCACTGGAGTCTCCTCTTATGTGACCCTTAACATGGAAGCTGTAAGATATTTCAAAAATACTCTCTTTAAACATTAATGTGAAGAGCATAATCAGAATAACAGTACAGATTATGGGACCCAACTGTCGAGATTTGAACCTTGATTTTACCACTGATTAGTTATGTGACTGAACAACCCACTTAACCACTGTATGCTTAAGTTTCCTCATCTGTAAAATTGTGATTATCAAAGCATATAGGTTTCTGAGAATTAAATTAATGCCTGCAAAGAAAATAAGACAGCTTATTGGGACCTAATAAACCCTCAATTAATGTTACTTATTTTATAATTACATTTCAATATTTTACGTTTTAAGATAACAACCTCTAATTATAAGTCTCCTTCTAGTAAATAGTCCCACTGAAGTTATATGATTGTATGATTTGTTTCTGGAAATACCATTTTAACTGAGCAAAAAAAAAAAATAACAAAAAAAGGTATTATTAAGATATGCAATTATATAATAATGAAAAAATTTGCTATTGCTTTTCTAGTAAACACTTACTGGAAGAAGTATACTTTTTAAAAGTAGTTATAGAATACTAAATATACCTCCCCCAAACATTTGAAAATATGGCATTGCTAAGTTACTTTATCTAGAAAAGCAAAGCATGCTTCTATAAGACATTGTATGACAGCTTAGTGAGGCTGTATCTTCAGTCTATTTCAAAGGATATTAGTATAGGGAGTTTCTAAACCATGCAGTTCAGGAAGAGAATGCCAGTAAGTGTACAGGTGAATTATTAGAATCAACAAAAATTTCAGGTTTGCTTTAGCTAAGAACCTGGTTGGTTACATTGGTCTCATATGAATGAAGCTATGTCTCATTTTAGAGAGAAATTTAGGAAATTAGAACTAACATTCTGCTTAATCATAATGCTACCAATGATCTTAAAAGTGCCATCCTCTGTGCCAAACACTTGGGATGCTACAGTATGTCAGTGATGCACTGATCCTGTGATGATAAAGTCCAAAGGGGAGAAAATGAACATGGATTCCTAAAGCAATTCTTAATATGTTCCAAAGCACCAGCAGAAAAGATCCATTTAATTTTTATTTAAAAACATGTGTTTCCAACACAATTTTTGTGACATTTTATTATTTGACATATCACATAGATATGTCACATTCTCCAAATGCCCAAGCTATTAGAATGAGATGGTTGCAGAAAATAAAAACACCCTGGAAATCATTTGACTAAACTAGATTTTTTTTTTCTTTTCTTCTTGTGTCAGCTTTCTTATTTTCCTCCAATCACCGTGATTAGAGACTGGAAGTCAGGTGGTGTTTAAAACATGATTACTGCCTTTTGGATGGATGCAGGATGGACTGCATTCGGGAAGTTGGTCTCCATCTCCAGGAGGAAAGGAAACAAAAAGTGATCGAAAATGATGAGCATGTATAAGGATATACAGCAGTGTTACTGATCATAAACATACGCTTCCTATTTATGAAGACATTCATTCGTTTGCATAATTTGACTCCTAAAATGAACATGAAAAGTGTGATAATATATTAGATACCAATAATTTTAAAGGCCTTTGGGTGATTATGATGTGCCAGTGTAAGTTCTTTAACTGCCAACAACGTACCATTCTGGTGGAAGATGCTGATTACAGGGGAACTTGTGATTGTGTGTGGGTAAAGGGTGTGCCAGAAATCTCCGTGCCTTCGTTTTAATTTTGCTATGAACCTTAATTTCTCTAAAAATAAAAGTCTACTAAAAAACTAATTTGCAGTAATTTGTATTTAAAAGTAACTCACAGGAAATGAGCGGGAAAGAATTCTTCATTCTGTACATTATTTGTGCTTAAGTTTCTGGTTGCCTCTTACTTTTCTTCTCCCTCTCTCCACAAATACTTTAAGAATGGGTTTGACAATTTACATTCTTATCAACTCACTCTCATCACTACTATGTATTGACATTAATTTTGATAAACAAAATGCTTAAATTCACACATAAACACACATATGTTTTGTTTACTATTGATTTGAGAATTTGAACCTAACTGTTGATATATTCGAAGTTTTCTTATTGTCTTAGGGTTTTCATTATTGGGTTGAATAATTCATGCAAACATTTCTCTTACAGCTCAAGAGTTTTATAAAATAATTTACATATAATTCAATCCATCTACTAGGTAACACACTTACCAATTGTTTTAGATATTCTGGCCATCTGAAACTGGCATCAGAAATACAGGTAAAAAAAAACATGTCAAAACAAAAATCGCATTTGTAACTGATTCATTTTCAGTGACATTTTTTAGTCATACAAGCTGTTATGACTGATGAAAGTGATAAAATTATATAGGAAGAATGAACTAATTTTGGTGGTAGTGATAAATGATGACAAGGGAAAAACCTTAAACAAACATTAGTAATAATAATAATAATAATGATAATAAATTTATTCATGATATTTTGTTTATATAGCTATATAGTCAATTATGGCTCTGAAAATATCATAATTAAAAGACTCCTACAGAAAGGTAACAATTTGGAGTTTAGAATGTCTATCTTCTAATTTGTCCCCTTTTCTCCTTCTGAAACTCTTTCATACAAAATTAGTGATACAGAAAATTGTAAATAGATATAAATATAGATATCGATGTCTTATTCTGCAAGAGCAGGTTATATTAGCCTTTGAATTTATTAACCCATTTTCATATTTGTCACAGTTTTCTCTAACTTGTCTTTTAAATTTGTGATTAATAAAAACTTTGTAAGTAGTTGAATTATTTTTATTTTTGATGACTTCCACAGCTTCTGTGCAAACAGAAATATTTCCAATTCTGTAATTAAATATTAAAGATTATTTCAAATGACCCATGTGTTTTATATTTCACTTTAATCTAGCTAAACTCACTTTATTATGAGTTGTAAAGAAGTCTATTTTTTCAATAAATTTACATAATTTACTGAGGAATCTTCGGAGCTGCCTTTATGTCTAGTCTCATACTAGCATTATATTTTATAATTGCTCTACAGTATATTTTCATATTTGATAGTGCTATAACTCCTTTTGCTCTAAGTATCATCAGTCTGCATTTTTCATTTTCATAACACAGATGGTTTTAAGAAGAGAATGGGTATCACGACTAAAACAAACCAGCCAAGAAAACAGAAGTACACCAGCAGCTTGTTTTTTCAAGAAGAATTAAAACAATAGGAAACAGATGATTTATATTTTTGTATTTAAATGTCCTTTAACATTGCTTACTTATTGGTTAAAAATATTGGCATTTAATTATCTGATTTTTCCCTTGTCATTGTTAAGACACACCATTATGTCCCAAAGGCTTTATTAACAAATATAAAAAGAGATGCCGGTGGCCTGAATTATAAAACCCAACAATTTCACACACTTGAAAAGAATTCTTGGTTTTCTTTAAATGTATATCCTTACATGTTGAGAAATCTTATGAAAAGCCATTTGTGAGACATGCTATCCTTTGTAAATTTATCCTTGTGTTTCGGCATTGTATTATATGCCATATTCATTTTAATAAATCTATCTTGATGTCATTTCCACATGAATTAATTTTCCATGGTGATGAAAATTTACTATCAAGGCATCCACATTTTCAATGAAGTCTTTGATGAATAATTCAATAAAAATGCAAATAATTGACATACTTATATGTATAGTAATGTATTTTTCAAATTTAGGCAAAGCCAATATTTCAGTCTTACTCCGTTGTGAAGGAAACCTTTTTTATCTGTTCACCATGTCTATCTAGACAGTGAAGGACGGTAGAGTTGTTGACAAAGATTATTCTTTATATTGGACCTCAAATTAATTTATATTAAAACATTAACAGTGCAAAACGTATGTAGAAGTAAACAATCTCTTGTACACTCGCTTAATTGTAAGTGCTCTTGAAATGATACAGACAGCACTATCAGATACCTAGTTGTAGTTTTTTGAGGGAGCACATTTTGCAGCAGATTCCATCTTGGAAAATGAATTCCTATCAATATATTGGATCATAACATATTAGATTAGTAAAAAATATACACTGGTTTGTAGTCCATCTTAGAGTGAAATAGACACCAAATGCCTAAACTTAACTCTTTAAAGAGCCAAATGAAGTGTTAATTTTTTGTTCCTACCCCATCAAAGAGAATCCAAAGGGTTAAGGCAGAGTTTCGACATTGTACCCACTTTGATGCTATAATGAGAATGCAATTGATCAGTAACAAATGAATGTCAACATTGTTTTGTAATGAAGACTTATTTTTTATTTTTTTTTCTATTTGGTTTTCTTTCTTCTGAATTCAAGTTGTTAGAGTTTGACCTTCCTACACTTCAATGAGAAAATGTACACAAGAAACAATGATTCTGATTAAAATTGTGTCATGAATTTTATGGTAGTTGACATTTGTAGTTTCATATAGGTCACTTCAAAGCGAAGGTGTTTCAAGCTACAGCAAGGACTATGCAATGGAACAAACCTGCTTAATGTTTTGGAAACACAGGACATATTCTGTGGTGAGGTAGTCACTTGGGCCATCTCAAGGGCAATTTATTCCCTCTCTGTCGTTAGCTTACTGCAAATGCTGATGCCTGTTTTCCCACAAGAGCTACATCAGTTTCAGCCACTTGTGCCCAGTGGGTATAAGTGTCTGACAGAGTTTCTCCAAACAGTGTAGTAACGATGTCTACAAACTCCTTTCCGGGTGTCCAGTCCTGACTCTGCAACATGCTAATTTGTGAATGACCTTATAAGAGCCAGTTAAACTCACCATGCTTCACTTCCCCAGAATGTCACACAGAGGAGATGTCACTACCTCTTCATAGAATGGTGGTACAGATGAGCTGAGAAAGCAATGAAAAATACCTGACAGTCTCCCTGTAAGCAGGCTGGAATGAAACACATGCTGCATCGAGTGCACGGGTGTGTGCATGTGCTGAGCAGTGAGCTTAAGATAGGGTTGAAAAAGAAAAGATTCTAGAGTATAGATGATTCTTGAGAAATCTTTAAAAATTAATATGTTTTGAGGCAAAGACGGAAACAGCAAGAATCACAAATCGGGACTTCATGAGAAAATGGGGTCCTCTCGGTAAACTGCCAAGTAATTCCACTGAGCTACAGGAATGTGCTTTAGATAGAGGCAGAAAGTGTGTGCTAGACTAAGGAGCTCACTGGGAGGTAAGGAGGTTGAGACTGAAGTTTTCTAGCCTGCTAGGATGCAGGCATATCTGGAAAAACCTAGGGAATCAGAAGGATGGGGCCTTTTTGAGAGTCTGCTTGAGAAGCTTCTGAGGACAGTGTGTTGCAAGAAAAGGATCTAAGCATTTTGAGCTTAGTACACTGACCGGTCATGGTCGGTGGCGGGGTGAAGGAGGACTGGGAGGTCAGCATTAGGGCGGCCTCCAGGGTCTAATGGGACTCTGACTTTCTGTGTCTCACGTTTGTTCATAATGACACAGCTTTGAGTGTTCTGCCTCACTGCAAAATTGTGAATAAGTAACTGCACACCTCCTGGGGGAGCCCCCAGCAGGTGATTACAGTTTCCAAAATGAATCATTTACTGCTTGCCATTGCAGATTGATGAAGGAATTCCATACAGACCATTTGGCTGGCTGCCTTCCATGCACAGCAGAAGAGGATTTTACCATCAACGCCAAGCTTTCAAATTGGCATTTTCATAAAAACAGGCAAAGCAGCCCATTATCTAATTGATGTCCATAAATTATGGGGGCTGTGGGAGTCGATGTCATTGCGCATGGTGCTGAGCCATTTTTTTGGAAGGCGCTCAATCTCAGACTCGGAATGTCCTTTGGACAACGAGAGACCTAGATTTCTTTACTGAAAATAAATAAATAAATAACCTTCCGCATTTGAGTAGCCTTCACATACACAGTATTTTTTTTTAACACACTTCCTTATTTATTCATTATACAGAAATTCTTCCATCAGGACTGGTCACCGTGTTGTTGTCCCCATGACCACAGCATCCATAGTACTTACCACAGTTCATTGGGCCCTCCCACTCCCTCTACCCCTGTCTTCTACTGTCTCCCTCTCCCTCTTCCACACTCCACTCCTGAAAGTCTCAGATTTACTGTCTGCTTTCAAGAGTCCTTTTAGTTTGTCTTTGTGTGATCCTTTGGTTTCTCTAGAGTCCACATATAAGTGAAACCATCTGGTATTTTTCTTTTTCCTTCTGGCTCATGTCACTTAGAATAAGCCCTTCCATCTCGTTTATGCTGCCACAAATGGCATGGGCTGATATTTTTTGATCAGTGAGTCATATTCCACCATGCAGATGTACCACATCTTCTTGATCCATTCCTCTATTCTGGGGCAGTTATTTCCACATCTTGGCTATTGTAACTGTAACAAGCACTGCTATAAACACAGGCGTGCAGATTTCCTTTTTTAATATTTACTTTATATATATATTTACATAATTGTTCTCTTTGAAACAATGTTTACTTCCCCCTCCCCCACTCCACACCCCTACATTTATTGCAGCGCTACTTACAATAGGTAAATCCTGGAAACCACCCTAATACAGGTAGTTAGTGTTTATGTGCTCTTTGGACAGATACCTAGGAGTGGAATTGCTGAGTCTTATGGAAGATCCATTTTTAGTCTTCTGAGGAATCTCCACACATTTTTCCATAAGGGCTGACCATCCTACCTTCCCACCAGCAGTATAAGAAGATTCCTTTTTCTTCACCTTCTCACCATCACTTGTTTGTGTGTGTGTGTGTGTGTGTGTTTTTAAGATTTATTTATTATTTATTTATTCATACAGAACTGGGGTACAGGCCAGAGATGCGGAGGGTGAGAGGATTCACCAGAGACAGAGTGGGGAGCAGAACAGGCAGATCAACAAAGCACACTGCTGAGGGGAACAGCGGGCGGGTCAGGAGAGGTCTGCTGCGCCATGTGGATCTCCTCCGGGCCAGGCGGGGATCAAACTCATGCGGAAGTGGCTTAAGCTTCCTTGTGCTGTGCTTTAACCCGCTGCGCCACCAGGGAGGGCCTGTGTGTTTTTAATATGAGTCATTCTAACAGGTGTAAGGAGGTAGCTCTTTGTGGTTTTGATTTACAATTCCCTGATGATAAGCGATGATAACATTTGTTCATACAGTGGCCATATGCATTTCTTCTTTGGAAAAGAGACTTTTGAGCATGTTTGCTCATTTTTGATTGGGTTGTTTGTTTTGGTTTTGTTGAGTTGTACAAGCTCTTTGTAGATCTTTGACATCAACCTCTTATCAGATGTATGCTGTGCAACACATACACAATCTTTAGATGCAAACATTAAGATGCTTTACCAAGTTCCCTTCCAATCTATGGTAAATAAAGTAACTGTACCAGATAACTTAAGCTCAATTCGAGGCGACATGTAATACAGCTACACATATCTCTTAGCACAAGCAAACTTTCTGCCTAACAAGAATTGTTTCTGTCTGGATTTAATTACTCTACAAAGAAAAAAAAATGATCAGTTAGCTTTATTTTAGGTTTTCCATGCTTCAGTAATGGCAACTATCATTGATTTGAAGCCGGCATAAATTCGGTGTCACAGTTGTTACACATGACATCTCACTTAAGGAAGTAGAAGTGAAGACTGAGACAACTTTGTAAATAGGAGAAGGTATTTTTAGCAGCAGGACCATTAGGAAATAAGGGGAATCACATGTAATGGAAGGAGAGGACTCAACCTCCACCCCAGCCCTACAGAGGTAGCTGGAGCTGCCTTTAGATGGATGACCCAGAAAAGTTTGTAGCTTTGCCTATTAGTGTCTATTTCTAAACAAAATCCATGCAAACACTCCAGTTTCTTTCATGTAGCCTCTTAAAAAAGTAGCCAATGTATCCCACTCACTTAGAATTACACTGAGTACCTGCTGTGTGTCAAACACTGTGTGAGGCATAAGGAATGAGAGCTAAGAATTTAGGTATACACAGGGCAGAGAACAGAATTTTCTAATTTTAAAATACCTACTAAATGTCAGGTACTCTAGAAAGTGTTGAATTGATACAGTTTCATTCAGATATTATACTATTAGAATCCTTTCTCTAGAAATAGTTAACTCTTAGTTTCTTAGGTCACCAAAATACAGAGTAGCACTTCAAAGATACTTTGGTGTTATTTTTCTTAGTATGTAGAAGGAAAAAGCTTCCCTCTTATTTTAGAATAATTTAAATTCAATAGTCTGTATAAGATATTGAGCTACCCCTTTAAAATGTATAATTCACTGGGCTTTAGTAAACCCACAGAGCTGTGCAGCTATCACCACTGTTCATCTCCAGAACATTGCAGTGACCCTAAAGAGCAGTGCCATACTCATTACAGTCTCGGCTCATTCCCTCTTCACAGAGATGCTGGGAAACAATGGTTTGCTTCCTCTATTGCTACATGATTCACCTATCATACAACTGGTCCATTTGGAACAGACAATTCAGTGTCCCATAGTATTTTCCTGGAATTGTGCAATCATCATTGCCATCTAATTTCAGAATTCTAGGCTGTCACAAATTTGAAGGCAGGGGATGTAAAGAGAGTAAGTACATGATCATAAAGCTCTGTGCCTATGAAGATGCAGCCGTTTCCTGAATAGAAGCTCTTTGTGTCTTTCCAAAGCAGGTTAATTTCCAGAGTTCTGAAAAGTTAAATTTTGTAACTATTTGCCTATATTCTTACTGTTTCTATGGATGACTGGATTTTCAGGGTTCCTCACTCTGTCATTCATTTGAGTAGCTTCTTGTGTACCACTAAAAGTGAAAAAGTTCTCAGCTGCTCCAAGTCCATTTATAAACTACAAATACATCTCCCTTAATTTAAAAGACCTTTCTCTGACTTACCTTTGTGAACTCAATACCAGCTGTACCATGTAGTTATATATTTAAGTATCTTTTTCCTTGCATCTATGTGTCTCCTTTTTCATAAATATTTATTGAATATCTATGATGTACTAGGATCAGAGCTAGATGCTGAAGCTAAAAAGTCAAGTAAAATAGGGTTTATACACTCATGTACTTTAGTGTTGTGGGGAAGACAGAAAAAGAAAATCCAAGGACAGCTAGGTGAGATATTAAAGTGTATGCAGGTTTGTGTATGCAGGTGTGTTTAAAATAGATCTCCATTGGGTGGGGACAATGGGACTTGTTATTATCATCTCTGCCATTGAAGATTTGAAAGAGGGTAAGATTTAGGAATTTATTCATTCACCATTTTATCATGTGCTCGGCACCAGGTTGAATGCTTGGAATGTGCTGTGAACACAACCGACATAGTCCCTGACTTCACTGAGTTCACGGTCAAGGGGGAATTCATGGAAGCCCACAACTCACCTGATTCTACATGCTATGTCCATTCACAACTGTTAGAAAGTGGTACAAGTTCACACCTCCTCTGATGCTCCCCACAACACCACCCAATCAAGGCACTCATACTCTTCAACCATAGTCCAGCTGGTATTTATCTTTCATTAACTTATCTTGACATCATCCCCTCCAATTAACTTCATGTTGTCACAAATGGCGAGAGAGTTCATCCTTTTGTTATAGCTGAGCAGTACTGCATCGTGTGTATGTGCATCACATTTTCCTAATCCACTCATTTGTCCCTGGCCTGTACGTTGTTTCCATAAGTTGGCTATTACAAACAGTGCTGTGAAGAACATAAAAGTGAACGTGTCCCTTCAAATTAGTGTTTTTGCATTCTAGTTACCTAGGAGTACAACTTCTAGATCATATGGTAGATCTATTTTTAATATCTGTGAATCATCCATATTAATTTTCATATAGGATGGGCCAATTTATATTCCCATAATGGTGTCTAAGAGTTTCTTTCTCTCCGCAGCCTTGCCAACACATGCCTTTTCTCTCTCCGCAGCCTTGCCAACACATGCCTTTTCTCTCTCCGCAGCCTTGCCAACACATGCCTTTTCTATCTTCTGACATGGGACATTATCACAGGTGTGAAATAATCTCAATTGTGGTTTGGATTTGCATTTCCCTGACAATAAGTGGTAATGAGCATTTTTTCATGTGCCCGTTTGTCAGCTATATATGTCTTCTTGTAGAAATGTCTGTTTAGCTGTTCTGCCAGTTTCTGGATTAGGTTGTTATTATTTTTTCGAGTTACATGGATTCTTTATATATCTTAGATGTCAGCCCACAACACATGATGTGTGTGTGTGTGTGTGTGTGTGTGTTTGGAGGACACATGAAGAAACTACAACTGAAATGTTGAAACAAAGCTGTCTCATTTGTGTTTTCAGAGGTAAAAACTGAAATGTCATTTCTACCTGATTGGAAAGGGATGACCAAGTAAATTAATTTTATCTGTAAAAGTAGATGTTACCATGAATACTATCAGATATTTCCAAAAAGAGTGTACCGAAGAGTGAGGAGTAGAATATTAAACAGAATTATATACTAAATATTATAATTAAGTAGTGTACATTATGCAGCACACTTGAGCCCAAATATATTGATGCCAGCTGTATGAAACATTCTCATAAAATGAAGAAACACTTGGCATTTATTCTATGACAAGAGATTCTCTTACAGTTCTTTCAGTTCACCGGCACAGGTAAGATGACTTATGGGCCTCAACTCAAAGTTCTGCCTCTGTTGATCTAGATCTTAGCTATCATAATCATCATCTGTTGGAATTAACTAGATCATGAAGTGTTCACCTTACTTTCCATTTGTTGGCCCTGTAACTTTCAGATCATCTCAAGCTCATTTTACTCTATGGTCCTCCTGGGAAGTCTAATGGAGTGGAAACCTTTAATATATTCAAATTAATATCCTTGGTCTGGGAGAAGAACAAGAAGTAATAAACGCAACTTGAATTTATTCCTTTAGTGATAATTAGGACATATATTTTCTCCGGGCCCAAGAATAGCCCGTGATGTCCCAAAATGCATTGATTTATTAAATTTTATTTTAAACGAATGTCGTATTTGATTACTGGCTTAAGTATATATGGGGATTTGTGATTATCCTATACACAACTTGCTAGGATCCTATGTTTTATTTTATTTCTTTGACTCAACAAAACAATTTCACTACCTATTATGTCATCAACACAAAAAAAAATAGGAAAACAAGCTCATATTCTTGTAGCATTCATAAAATGATAGAGAAAACTATAATACTGGCCAGATGTTGATAGATGCAATTCAAAGTACAGTATGTTATGGAAGGCCTTGGAGATGAATTTGGAAGAGAAAAGCAATGGAAAGACCATGTCAGAGATTTGAGGAAGACTTATGGGAAAATACATAGGTCCTGTCATCCATGCCTCTTTACTACTCTGAGGTCTTATGTAATGGGGGAAAATAATACAAAGTGGCAAGATACAGCTTTCTTACTTACTCTAGTAAAGTCTTAGAAGAACAGAAGGAATTTTTCATAGAAAAAAAAATTTAAAAGAGAGGTCTGGTGCCATCTTGTTTCCCACTGAGGGGTCATGTCAATTGCTGGGTGCAGTTTGTAAGACAGCCTCTTTAAGGAGACGTCTGTGTGAAAGTCCAAAGGAACTTTCACTTTTCTTTTCAATTCCCCGTGAACCCAGGGGTAGGTTAGATATTTTTGGAACGTGCCACAGGCAGCCAGGCAGGTTGGGAATTTCATTCCAGCCCTCTCTGTTCTGAAATAATGAAAGAAGCTCCAAGAAATTGTACCTGTCAAATATGTCAGGGACTAAAAGCAAAAGGAGATCATTTTGACAGTTTTCAGCAGCCATTCTGCTGATCATCCATGTTACTATCGCAGGATATTGCTGGGGAAGTGATGGCTGAGCAGTGAATTATGTGTTTCAGAATTAACTCAAAAGGATTCCTCATATGCATTTGTTGCATTCTAACAAGTTTAGATAAGCTGACTTTGTTTCCTAGTAAGGCTTGTATTTAGAGAGAAAGAGACTTAATATATGTTGAATATATATCGAGCAGACAATATGGTTATATTCAGCTCTCATGTATCACTTCTTGTTTCCTTGCTGTGGGTTTTACTCACAAATAGAAATGAGATTCCTAACACCCACACTCAGTTGGGGTACATTGCATGTCTCTCATTTCCAACTTCATTACAAGGAAAATAAACAAATAAAACAAAACAAGCACTATCAGCCCAAAATGAAGCATTTGTGTGTAGATGACGGAGGAAGTGTGTATGATACAAGGAGACACTGGCTACCTTTCAAAAGAAATGTACTTGGAGAATTTATTGAATTATTCCGATAATTAGTCAGTAGGTTATCTGAATGTTATCTAATCCAACTCTTTGTCTTGTGACAGAGCTGGGTCATTAATTAGCCTTTTCCTAAGACTGTTACCTGATCTAGGCTTTAAACTTTAAAGGCAGTTTCCTGGCTGCCTGTGGTAAGGGTTTAATCTAGAACAAGGGATTACCTACAACAAAGATTTGAGATTGAACAGAATGTCAAGAAGAGTGTTAGATTTAAGTGAGAAGACCAGGGATGAATTTAAGATTCAATTTTCCACGTGTTAGCTGTATAGCTTTAGACAAGTCACATAGACACCCTAAACTCCAGTTTCCTCATCTTAAAAATGTGGGAACACCAACTACACTATGTAGATTTCAATACTGTTTTCAGAAGTGTCAAATGAGGTAATATATGGCTTTGAAATCTTTAAAGAACTGTAACAAATCATTAAAGGCATTAACAAGGATTTCTTTCTTTTACTGTGGTATAATTAAACATTTACCTGTTTTGAATGTACAGTGGAGTGACTAAACATATCCAGGTCACCATCATCACCATCTCCAGAACATTCTCATCATCTGAAAATTAAGTCACACCCTTCAAACAATGACTTCTCACTCTCCATACTCCATCATTCCCTGATAACCATTATTTTCCTTTCTCTTTCTCTAAATTTAACTCACAATACCCCACACAATTGGAATCATACAGTAATCAGACCCAATCTCTTTTTGGGTCTGATTTATTTCATTTAACACATCTTAAAGGTTCATACAGGTTGCAAAATGTGTCAGAATTTCTTCCTTTTAAAGACTGATTCCAAATTTTGTTTAACCATTCCTGTACTTTGTCTATGCATATTTATTTCCAACTTTTGATTATTATATATAATGCTGCTATATAAATAATGCTCTATGAATGTGAAATAGCAGCTGAATCCTTGTTTTCAGTTTGCTTGGGTTTATATCTAGAGGTGGAATATCTTGGATTATATGGTAAATTTTTGCACAGGGTAGTAAGATACCATGGAGAAAAATATCTACTGTCTTTCCATTCCTCCCTCCCTGACATCCTCTTCCCTGATGTAATAAAAATTTGTATAAATAAAACAATTTTAAGTGTTGATAACACATATTAAGAACAAAACAAAGATGTTTCTTGTCTAAGGCATTCTAAGTGTGGTGAGACAGACAAGAAACATTAACAATAAATTGAGTCTATTGTACACTGTACTCTACATAAAATGGAAAAAATATCATGGACACTTTGCGATGGATTTTTATTGTGTTCGTTTCTTATATTAATCACATCTCCTCCTCCCTCTAGACCCCCCTTCCCTTTCTCTCTCTCCCTCCCTCCCTCCATTTCTTCCTTACTTCCTTGGTGGTTACGTATGCTGTCCAGCCTGTCCTAGCATGGAGGATGCTGTGGCAAATCAAACCTGTTCTCTACTTCCTTGGGCAATTATTAATAGAAATCACTGAATCAATGAAGCCCAAGGCTAGCGAAACCGAAACAACATGGTAACAATTTTGACTTAAATCTAAGCCAATATTGATACACTTGATTGATGATAAAGACAACTAATTGTTGTACAAAGGTGAGCCACAGACTGACAGCAAATATTTGCTCTTAGTGCACTTACAAGGAATTTATATATACAAATAACTAAAATAAAAATAAAAATCAGGAAAACTATTTGGACACTTTAAAATGATAGCACAGGGATGCATTAAAGCCCATGTAAAGCCGTTCAGTATCAGTAGTCATTAGCAACATTAAATCAAGATCATGGCATATACCCTCTGCTTTTCAGAATACCTAAAAATAAAGGACTGCCAATTCTAGATATTGCTGAGAATGTGGAGAATTAGGAGTTCTCATCTACTGACAGTAGGGATGTCAGGTGTTGCAACTACCTGGGAAAAGCAGCTTGCTAGTCTCTTACAAAGTAATACACATCTGGGTCCTCCCTGGTGGCGCAGTGGGTTAAATCACAGCACTAAGAAGCTAAAGCCACTTCAGCATGAATTCGATCCCCGCCCCGGAGGTGATCGCACCGCAGACCTCTCCTGACTGGCCTGCTGCTCCCCTCAGCAGTGTACTTTATCAGTTGGCCTGTTCTGTTCCCCACTCTGTCTCTGGTGAAACCTCTCACTGCCCTTGCACCTCTGGCATGTACCCCAGTTCTGTATGCATAAATAAAGATTTTTAAAAAGTTATACACATCTGTGCTGATTTAATGCAGAACTCCCAGGTATTTTCCCAATAGAAGTGGATTCATATGGCCCGCAGAAGAATCCAGACCCCAATACTTAGACCAGCTTTGTTTGTGTTAGACCTGATGTAGAAGTAGTCCAAATGAACTTGAAAATATAACCAGAGTGAATCTAGATATAAAAATCTTGAGAATGATTATAGCTTCACCTGTATGCATCACATGCCAACAATAATCAAATTGTGTTCTTTATATATTGTGAAACTTCTGTATGTCAATTATCATGCTGTGAATCTGTTAAGATTAAATAAAAAGAAAACACCAGTGGCAGTGAATTTTGTTTGATTTCCAAAGTATCAAGAATAGACAAGCTCCACTGCTTGCTTCAGTGATTTATAATTTCAGTTGATAATGCCAACGGACTAGTGTAGGTAGACAAGAGCATCTAAAAGTGGTCTTTTGAAATTTCATGATTGAAATTTTCAAATTTTCAAAATTTGAAAATAATTTTGATTAGCCCAAGTTATCATGGTGACGTATACCAAACATTGTCACATTTATTCTGCAAATAATATGCAATATTTTTTACCTTGTTTCCTGAAATCTATGTGTAATTTTTATTAGGGAAATATATATAGGCCTTCTAAGTTCTAATAGCTGAAATTAAAACAGCTTAAATAATGCTACTCTTTCTTACGCTTTACCACTGTGCCTTGGGCCGCTTGAGAATAAGACTTCTTTCCAGTTGCCCAACCTACAATGCAGAAAATGAGAGGTTTGCATATTTACTACTAGAAACTAGCTTTTGGGGCTTACATTAGCCATAATTTAATCTTTTTTTCCATTCTAATTAGGAGTCAGCAGGTGTACAAACCATCTCTGATAAATAAGCTTTCTCCCTTTTAGTCAAAGCAATGGACCAGACTGGCCTTATGAGTACAACTATACGCGACAACTTAACTTCAGAAGATCATGCAAACAAGTCAAATGCTATCCAAGAGGGCTGGAATCTTAAATAAATGCCTGTAATTAGTAGAGAGAAAAAGAGATTTGGTGGAATTGTTACCTAAAAGAGCCTTGCACATCCAAGCTCCTTTCTGTCAGCTTTTATTGAAACTGACCGGCCTTACATTTTCACTGTTTGAGATGGATATTGAGACTTTTTCATTGAACATGTATTGACCTTAATACTTATATGTGCTATTAGGATGCTTTGAGGAAGTTATACAAGGGCACAAAGAAGAAGCCAAGACTAATTTTGTGTGCAAATACACTGGAATCGTTGTGATTAATGGTGGACTTGCACAAGAAATGATATTTGACTACTGAGGAGGGAGTAGACTTCAAGAAGCAGAAATGAAAGTATTGGGATAGTGATGATGGCGAGACTGAATGAAGTAGAGCATTATAATCAGATTTGGTAATTATTTTAATTGTGCTTCAATGAATGAAGAGCTATCATTTTTAATCTAGTCACTTTTGAAATGCTTGCTTGAGATGCCTGGAAGAAAGGTTAGAGTGATTGAGAATCTTCAGTCATTGGCCTGCTACAAGAACTAGGAATGTATAATTCCCTATTCCCAGAATATCTGCCTCTTTTTCTTTTTTTTTCTTTTTTTGTCTTACACTTGTGAATATATCATATCTATAGAATCAGGTTTAAAACATTAATATTTGAAAGCATAGTATAATAGAGAAACTCTGCTTCCATACACTATATTGTGGAACTCTAAAATCTATCAGGATGACCGCTTTCAGAAAGACATGGTATTTCTTAGAGATAAATTTTGTCATCTTTACTCCATAAAGTTTATTAAAATTCTAAAATATGTATATGAATATATATGAATATATTCATATATGTATATGTATGTATATATATTAATATATATTCATATGTATGTATATTAATATTTGAGAACATATATTTTAAAGGGACAATTAGAAAATTACTGAACTGTGGTTATATTTATATGATTGTTGGTTCATATAAATAGTGCTCTCTGACTTGAATTCATGTATTAAACACTGAGTAAAAGAATGACAAAATCAGACCTTACACTAAATGTCAAGCATCACAAAATCCATGTTTTTTCTCCTGTAGAGACTATTCGAAGATGTTCTCAATGAGAGATGAGCTCACGGTACATCTAGAAATTAGAGATTTGGTGAATAACTGTCAAGTACGTGACCTTGGAATATGTCAGAGAGCCCTTCTGTTTTGTGGATCTCCTCAGAGCCAGACACGACTCTATGCTTTGAGAGTGCATGGTGTGGTCCACAGGTTAGTAAGGGTATCTGAGTTCAAGCATTTGCATTAACTTTCTTATTTTACAAGTGGAGTAAACCGTTTACAGTTTCTGCTTTCTGATATATAGGAAAGGAAACTGAGAAGGATGAAGTTAGTGTTAAGTAACAGTAACTGAGTGGTTATAACTATATTTTTGCTATTTAATAAGTGAATGAATAAAAGTAATGGCATTCTGAGGTCTATCTACAATTGATTTCTCAGTAGATCTTTTCATTAACATATTAGGTGAAATTTAAGGCTCAAATAGGACCACAGAGGCAATATAGGGAAGAAGTTATGTTTTCACGCTCTAGATCTAGCTGTCTGGATTCTGATCTTCATTCCAAGGCATGTAACTTTGCAAGACACTCCTCCCCTTTGGCCCAGTGTTCTTATCTGTCCAAAGTGTTAATAATGGTATTTTGCTCCTAGTTATTGTGAGTAATATATGATGTCATAAATGCATTTATATAAACTTATGCATACACACATGCATGAAGGTGCATCTATTATACTGCTGCCATCTATTCTTCTGTACATAAAAGTTGGAATTAAGGAACATAGTTTATATTCTTAACTCTGATATTTGCTACCAGAAAGGATTTGGTACTCTCCACTCCTTTCGGGGTCTATGTGTTCATCTCTAAAATGGTAGCAATGAACAAGAGGTTGCCTATTTTCACGGGTTGGTTGTATTGCATAATAGATTTAAAATATGTCATTATTTCATATTACTTCAGAATACTTCACATATCAAACGATTTTTGAAAATAATCCCAACACCATCTTATACTATATTGGTTTTCACTAAAAATATAAATCATAGGAAATGTTATTTTATACAAAGTCATTTTTGCACTATGATTTCACTTTGAAAATGTTGCCTGAGTCTGCTGAGATAAGAGTTAGGAAAGATCACTGAGTGTGATAGACCCAGTTTTCACTGAACATTGCAGTGCATTCATAAAGCACATTCTCGGCTCATGGCTCTTCACTATCCTTGTGTGATGACTTTTTTTATAGGCTTACCTTACATCTCATGAGCAGGTTTCAACCTAATACTTCATTCCAGCATTTTCAAAGTCATCTGTGGAGATGTACTTTGTTGTTATTGTTGTGCCCTTGAACTTATATCATTTTCTGAATTTCATCTTCAATTTATTTGTAAGAACCATGGTCCCAGTGAAAGAGAAGAAACTTCACTTAGCTAGAAAGCGTGTAATTATTCAAAAGACCCTTTCCGGTCTTACTGTCTTTTGAGAGCCTTTGTTCTTCATGATTTGAAAGATTCTCTGAGTCTCTATTTCTCTTAAGTAAGAGAAAAACAGAAAAGGAAAGTGACAGGGCACCAGTTTCAAGTCAATGTAAGAAAAAAAAAATGACTTTACAACCAAGAGTAATGTTTACTAGTTCAATGGGTTCTCTTCCGAAATAGAACTTTATACTTATGGTAGGTAATGAATGAAACCAGTATTTTGAGTATAGATTTTGATGAGAGAGTTCAAACACTACCTCCACAAATTATTAGAGCTGTATGCCTTTGAGGAAGTCAAAAGAGTATCTCTGAGCCTTAACCACCTCCATAATGTGGGGATTAATAGCTATCTCATAAAGACCTAGTAAAGATTAGGTGAGGTAATTATTATCACATGTATTTAGTAAGATAAAAGAGTTATTCCTACTTATTTTTAATTTGTATTTTTGGTGTTTAAATAAGATTTATGACAAGTGATGTTATGATGCATAAATTCTCTTGACAAATACTAAGATGCTTAGGTTTAAGTTATGTGGGCCTCTCTCTTCCTCAAATCACTGGGCTTTGAGAAAAGTGGCAGAAGCTTCTAAATGATATCCAGTGTTCAACAATTCACCCTAAAAAGCACACAGTCAAGCCCAGGTTCTGACAAACTGTGATGACTTATTATAGCTTGGCTTAAAACTCATTACTGTTTCTATGAAAATAACAACGCCTTACAGGCAATTTTGCAAAGGCTACCCTAAATTGAGACTTCTTAAAGTTTAAATAAATGTCCTCAATTACTTTCATGTCAATACCTCTCACAACTTAAACTCCAGATTTTATGATCATTAAATCACATTTTTAAAGTTTCAGAAAAAGAAATATGTTGAAAGGATTTACATTTGGAGGAGAAAAAAATCACAACTTTTTAGATGATATTTAATATGTATTTACTAAATGGGATTCAGAAACGTAATGTGTTTTTAATTGAATAACTTCGTCCATAACTACATGAAACATGTTTTTGAAGAAAAAGAAAACTCGTGATTAAGCAGATCAATGATGATGAAGTTGATAACAATGAAGATCAGATGATCACGATAACGATGGTATTTTAAAAAGTAACAAGATTATGCCACGTGAAATAATTCAGAAGGGAAAAGATATCGGATGGTTTCATATACCTATGAATATAGAGAAACCTAACAAAAGGTCAAGAAAAAACAAACTTGTAAACTGAAGCTAAATCTGAGGCATAGAACAAAGGTGGGGGGAGGGAGGGGATCAAAGCAGGGGAGGGAAAAGCACAAGGGACTGTAGTGATGCGTCACAGGTGCTGTGGTGATGGGAGAAAGATGGGACTGCACATGAGGAAGACATGTGACTATGCAGAAATGAACAACAATCTAAGAGAATAAATTTAGCAATATAAGTAAATAAAAAGTAACCAAGTTTTCCATGAGTTCTAGTCAGTGTGTCTTTGAGGTTATGGATTTTTAATGATCTCGTTGTTTCCAAATATGTAGTAAGCTGGAAGGTATCCTACAAATAGTTCACAACTGAGAATATACTAAGGTGATTTTGTAGCCACTGAGAAATAGTGCAGCTGTGGAGTCAGACAACTTTGGTGCAGTACTGGCTCTGCCATGCTTTTAGGTTATCCCTTTGGTCAAAATTAATTTATCTTTATAACCTCAGTTTCCTCATCTGCAATATGGCAATAAAAACAGGAGAACTCAAGAAGAAAAGGAGACTCTCACTCCTACAGTACAGAGCTAAGCACTTAAGCACTGATGGGAAAACTATTAAACTTAAGGGTGGTGCACTTTTTTCTCGGGTTTTGTCTGTTACTAGTTTTGTGGTCAAAAACAACGACGATTTATCCTGTAACTGAAATAAGAAAGTGGCCACGTTAGCTGAGCTCTGGCTGTATGCCCTAAGGGAAGACCATTCAACTCCCAGTACCATCGCTCAGTGTGTTCAGCTCGGGCTCTGGGTCCCTGTTATCACAATGGGTAATGAGCGCTCACAAGTACACCAGCTTCATCCACTGAACGCAATTTGTTGTAGAAACCGTTGTCTCCATGTGTCTTTCTGCCTACCAAGGGCTTCAGGCTTGGAAGTCAAGTGGAGTCATTGTCTCTGGTCAGGATCTGTTAGTCGTTTGTCTCGGTGAGGGGCAAGCTGTGGTGATGAGTGGCACAGGCCCAAAGGGTGGATGGAAAGTCAAGCCCAAAGGGGAGTGACATTTTAAAAAATCAAGAAACAACTCTAATGTACTAGAATGCTGACACTCTGAAGAAATTTTTGGGTTTTCTTTTTTATGAAACTAAAACTATATGGGAAACAGTTGGTTCATTGTTTTCACTGCATTTTCTAGAACATGAAAATCATTTTGATATAATTTAGAAATTGTCCTATTTTCAACATCTTTTAGTTCAATCTATTCCTAATACTAATTATTATAATACATAAATGTAGGGCTTAAATATTTCAAAATTATATTACTGAAAAGAAATGGTCCCAATGTTAATTAACTTTCAACCAAAATATCTTCAATAAGCCCTAAATCTGGTTGATCATTGAATGTTTCATTTTTTGGAAGATAACGAATCACTTTTTTCTTTCTTTTGGTTTAAAACAATTTGGATTTTTCCGCAAAAAAAAAAAAAAAAAAAGAAATGCAGCTGTCTTCATAAATAGTTAAAGATCATTATGGCCGCTTTTTTTCCTGGAGTGAATGTATTTTAATTTTGTTATTTTTCTAAAAGATCCATTTGGTGCTGAATGGCTTCCAGTTATATGATCAGCCTGACATTTTTTTATACCTAAAAAAAGCTGAACATTAGATATATTTTCTATTCTAACTGATTATTTAAGTGGAATCACCGAATAGATCATATTACCCAAAGATGGCCTTCCAAAACTAATTTTTATTTTTGGAAAGCAAAATGAAGAAAATCACACACTCTCCAAATGGCTACTGAAGACTGGGCAGGTGACCTGGTTCCTTATAGAAAAATGCAAATACCGTGTCAGAAGAGTGAGCTCTTCTTCCCTTGCCCTCTGCCCAGTGTCAGGTTTCTCACATTCACGTTTCCTGTCCAATTCAGTAATTGTCAAATTCACACCCAGTTTTGTTGCTTATGTCATGAACTGTCCTCAAGACACTCACGAAGTAGGAAACTACTCAGTCATGACCTTATATTCAAGTCATCTGCAAGGCTTTGCAAAGCTCCAAATGTCAAATTCACACTCATAAATAACTAGGCTATTTGAGGGGTAAGGAGGTACCCATGCATCAATATTATTTAAAGCATCCCAAGGTCCTCCAATGTATTGTTAACGTTGAGTAACACTGGCTAGACCAGTGTTGTGTTAAGATTGTGATTCACAATCTTAAGTGAACATTAACATGACCTAAGAAGCTAAAAAAAACAACAGCAATGAAACATGAATGCCTAAGCCCTACCTGCAACCACAGAGATTCAGGGCTAACTAGTCTGAGATAGATTCCAAGTATCCGTTTTTAAAAGATGCCCAGGAGATTCTCATGTGACTCCAGACTCCAGGTTTGAGAAGCAGTGTGCTCTCTCTGAGTTAAAAGATCTTAAGTACTGAGTACAAATTTATGTTACCTGAGAAAAATTTCAGAACTCTAAGATCTGGAAGTTTTACAACCATCCTATGCCAGGCAGATTCAACATCCGGTCAGACAGCTTAAGAGAGTACCTTGGAGCCCTTGACATCATCTCACAGGCTTTTTAATAGTACGCAGGGGAACAAGCCAGCAGGAAGACAGCAACTTGGGCTCCCTGTGAAACCCTGAACGCGCTCTCCTCGGGGTGTTCTTTTGTGATCTTGACCTCTCGCAGCCATCCCCTGCCATCCCTCTTCTCTGTTTGATGCCAGTCTTCTAGCCTCAGCCTCCAGGCTCAGGGGTTCCCACTCACGCAGGCCCACATGCATATCCAGGTGTGCACAATCAAGCACACGTGCCTGAGCCTACCAAGCACCTCCCACACGCAAGGCCACAGGTGATAGCCACAGAGCCAACAGTGCAAAAGCCTGAGCATCGAGCACCTTCATTTACCCTATGCTAGGTCATACCTCAGATAATGAAACCAGAATCTTCTGCAGTAGACTTTTAATGGCTTCCCATGGTCTCCAATTGAGCCTAACTTGAAGAATATAACCTTAGTGGATGGAAGAAAGGAGAGGATCCTTTCCAGCTCCGTTTGTGCGAATGGCATGAATTTATCTTTTTTGATTGCTGAGTTTTTCTTCCAGGTCTCTTTCTGGGATTGATTTGTAGCAATATACCATTGTGATCAGAAAAGATGCTTGATATGATTTCAAATTTTATATATTTTCAGTCTTGTTTTATGTTCCAGCATATGAGCTATCCTTGAGTATATTCCATGTGCTCTTGAAAAGAATGTGGATTCATATATTTTGTAATAAAAAGCTCTGAATATCTCTATTAAATCCATCTCATCTCTTATTTCATTTAGGGTCATTATGTCCTAGATTAATTTCTGCCTGTGTGATCTCCCATTAATGTAAACGTTGTATTGACCTGTCCTATTAATAGTGTGTTGTTGTGAATGTATTGCATATAGTCTGTCAATAGTTTTATATATATTTTGATGCACAAATATTGATGACAGTTGTATTTTCTTGATGAATCGTCCTCTTGATCTCCCTGTTCTGTCACCAGACCAAGTAAATAACCTCAGGAAAATATCCACCAGTCAGTCCCTTACTGTCAGTAATAAACTGGTAAAATTTCCTGTGAACAATATTTAGTTTTCCTAGTTTTATTTAGGAGAGAGGTTTACCAAAGTTTTCCATATTCCTGCCACTTTGTGGGTGGAGTCTCTACTGGGATCTTAATAATATTTCTCTTCCCCATTATAGCACAGTGGATTATTATGTTTATGATATTCTAGTTGGACCTCATAAGCAAGAAATTGAAGACATTCCTTGCTTTTCTCACAAGAAAAACAGGTAATGATGGTTCAAGACTGGGAGACCACTGAGAGGACGGCCAAGGGAGCCCTGGACATCACACATATTATATTATAAGAGGTGTGTGTGTGTTTGGGGGCGGCGGAGAGAGCTATGCGTATGAGTTCAAAAGATGGGTAGAATGTGATGGGCAGAGAGGGTAACCCAGGGGAGGAAGGGCAGAGACTACAGGACTTAGAGCCCAACTGAAAATCCTGTTGAGGGGTGAATAGAGATGATACGGGGGCCTGTTCTCAAAACAGGTGAAGCCCAAAACAGTATCTGAGGTACTGGTCTGGAACTCCAGCAAGGGGTATGACAGAGTAAAAACTACACTCCCTCTGCCCTCAGAATCTATAGTAGTGCTCTGAAGAGTATCAAAAGCTAAAGGATTGCCTGGAATCTGATTTATCACCCCAAAAGGAAGGATAACAACAAGGCCTGGCATGTGAACTACTGCAGGACTGTGAACTTACACCCCTAAAACATATACATTGTTATAAGTCAGTGTTCCTTCAATGGACATAATTTAAAAAATGAAGGATAATAAAGATTAACCTGTTGGGATTAAAAAATGAAAGAGAGCAAAAAGAAAAAAAATTGAACCCATACATGCAATCTGATTATTATAATAGCACACATATAATGAATAACTCTCTTGGGGGGATTTTATATGGACAATGAGCTAATACTACCTCCTGAGGGCCTACCACACAATTTTAATTTATTAGTCAGGCTGGGGCCATATAGTCAGTCAGATGCTAAGTGAAAATCAATGGTGACTATGTTCATATTTTACTAGCAAGCTAGTACTGTAGAGTACTGTAGGGGTTTTCCGCCTGTTTCTGAGCTTCTTTAGGATACATCCTCGCAACACATGGCAGAATTGCAGTTTGGCACCATCATTGATCCAAGTAAGGGCTGCCTATCAAACAGTTGTGTTCCCTAAGGAGCTACAGATTAATTTGCCACCATGAATTACTTGAAAAATTTAAGTCTATTGATTTTAATAGTGTTATTTAATTTTCTCATTTGACCAATAAATAGTCCAATAGGTCTTGAAGAATAGTATTGAATGTTGGTAAAGTTAATCAAGTAGAAGCTTTGTAGCTGCAGTTCAAGATGTGATGGTTCCCTTACTTGAGCAAATCAGAACTGTTCATGGTACTTGACCTTTCCTTCTCTGTGATAATCAGAAAACACAGCAGCAATTTTACCTAGTATGAACATACCTTTCCATATTCCCTCACATATATATTAACTTTGTCTCCATTCCTAGTTCAAAGGAATTTTAAGTGTCTCATCATCCTACAGGAGACCCCTGTTGGGTTGTTATCAACATCCTTGTAACAGATAATTTAATACCTCGTTGAAAGTATCTGGGAAACAGGAAATGGCACTTTCACCGGATGCCTTGGGGAAATGTACTGATATGTAGAAAATAAATTTGTAGAAAAATTGAGCAAAATTCCCAAGAATACACTAACCTGAAAGGATGTTAGGACATCTTTAGGACACTTTCTTCATGAAGAACGTTATCACAACCCTAAAGAAAGAGATACAATAAGGCATAAGCCCTTTTATTCTTTGAAGTGACACTGTACTTCAACGATATCAACTTTACACAGAAGCCAGAGAAATCTCTCTAGTTGCTTCCAGTAAAACATGTGATACAACATATCCAAGTATGACTGCAATGCCACTTGTAATGCGACATGTTCTCTATAGCCTATGGTAAACTCAGGGCAACTTACACTGAAAGCTGTTATGATTCATTATCATTAAAGGTTTATGAGAAAATCATACCCTTTTCCTCCTTTAAAACAATGTATATTTTCTATCGAGGTGCTCTTGGTTTACAACACTGTATCTGACTTATTAACATACACTTTCAGATGTATGTTAGTTACCACAGAATACCCACCACCAAAGCACGCCTAATAATCCACAATGGCCCACTGGAACATCCTCCTTTGTTCCTCACCACTATTTCTCCCTCTAGTACCATCAATTCTGCATTCTTATTTCTAGGATCTGTTTTAATTTAGTTTTGGTTGTTATTCTGTTTCCTTATATTCCTCATATAAGTGAAGCAATCTGGTATTTGTCTTTCTTTGTCTGGCTTATCTTGCTAAACATAATTCCCTTAGGTGCTATCCATGTTGTCACAGATGGCAAGATTTCATCTCTTATAGCTGAGTAGTATTCCATTGTGTAGGTGCACGGCCTCTTTTCAACCCTCTCATCTTTTTGGAGTATTTACGTTGTTTCCATACTTTGACTATTATAAATGTCTTGCAATGGACATATGAACCCATCCTTAAAACTGATGTTTGTGCATCAATATTCTTATGCTTCTACTAAATAATACAATAGTATCTAATGATTATGCACTGAATAATATAATATTTTGAGAATCTGCAAACACTGTTGTACATAAACACTGGACTGACCTACAATCTCACTTTTTTTTAAAAAAAGATTTATTTATTTGTGCATACAGAACTGGGGTGCAGGCCAGATGCTCAGGGGCGGTGAGAGGCTTCACCAGAGACAGAGCGGGGAGCAGAACAAGCAGATCCACGAAGTACACTGCTGAGGGGAGCAGCGGGCGGGTCAGGAGAGGTCTGTCACGCCATGTGGTCACCTCGGGGGCAGGAGGGGATCAGACTCATGCGGAAGCGGCTTTAGATTCTCAGTGCTGTGCTTTAACCCGCTGCACCACCAGGGAGGGCCTACAATCTCACTTTTAAAAACTTTTCAGAAGCAATTGCTGAGTTCTAGGAGCATGAAATAGAAACAGGAAATAGGAGTTGCTGTTAAATACGCACTGAAAACAGGATCATGAAATAGTAAGCGATCATAACATCCAAGCCCCCATCATGAATTGGATTATATCTGAGACAGCTAAACATAATCTTGGTCATGGCAAAAAATATTTTGTCATCAAGTGGCAATGATAGATATTGAAGATATAAATAGCTTTTCATCAGTGCGTTTGTAGTCTTTATCATGCATATAATATGATAACTCTGTTTTATTCTTTAAAGGTTTATTTACTTATTCATACACAACTGGGGTACAGGCCAGAGGTGAAGGGGCAGTGAAGGAATTCTCCAGAGACAGAGTGGGGAGCAGAACAGGCCAACTGATGAAGTACACTGCTGAGGGGAGCAGTGGGCAGACCAGGAGAGGTCTGCCATGCCATATGGGTCACCTCCCCAGCCAGGGATTTAACTCGTGCTGAAGTTGCTTTAGCTCCATAGTGCTGTGTTTTAAACTGCTGCACCACCAGGGAGGGCCCGATATGATACCTTGGTCTAATGAGGAATTTTGTATGATCAGTTCACTGCACATTAAAAATAAATATTTGATCCTAGTTCACAGACAATTTGTGCAATTATTCAATAACATTCAAGTGTTACTCTAGGAGGTTACAGCCCCACTTTGAAATTGCCCTGAAGTATAATAATGAAAATGAAATCCCGGTGGGCAGAAATTAGATCAATCTAACTAGCAAAACACTCATACCAGAAAATAATTTCCACAGGCTCTGAACCTATTCACATTCATCTACATGTCAGTTTCTCAGTCTTTATCTTTTTTTTAAACCTTTCTCAGACCATCTTGTTTATTTTATTTTATTTTTTTATTTTAATTGTATTATTTGTATTGGGCTAATGCTAGCTTACAGCACTGTATAAGGTTTAGGGGTATAAGTTCATGTATCCTAAGACAGCTATTACTATGACATACCACGCACGAAAATACCAATGATTCTGCACCATAATCATTTGGGGCCTCTCCTCCACTTGATTCTTACTCCTACCCGTCCTCTCTGGTACCCTCAATTTAGCAGTAAGCTTTCTATCATTTGTTTGGCTTATCTGTTTGTCTGTTCCTTTGTTTTGTTTCTTTATATTCTACAAGTGAGAAAATTATCAAGTAAAAATAGAAGTAACATATAACCCAGCAATTCATCTCAAGGTATCTACCCAAAGACTATATAAGCATTCATTCAAATGGATCTATGAACTCCTACAGCTTCATTTGAATTCCATGTACGTTAGCAAAGGAATAAAAACTAAGTGCCTAGCTGCAGATGAACCCTTCTTATCTTTAGTCTTCCAAGCTTGTACCTTCCAAGTCAATGATTGGCCAACAAGACAAATGTCAATTAGTTAATAATTGAAATAGAAACCATTATAGGAAATCACACAAGAAAATACTAAGAGTTTTTTGGCCATAAAACAATTTGTTACTATTTCATTTGTATTCTCTTCTTCTAATATAGTGCTCTCACCAAAAATAATGCTACTTATTATATATTTGTTCATTTATCAGAAGATAAGGATAATCTCAACAACCTGGAATTTCCTTCACCTAAATATATACTAAATGCCACCACTAACTAACCAATATTCTAGCAGTGGCAGTGAATGCAAGTCACAGGATACACAATTAGTGAACTATCTGTTCGAAACTCATACATGGATAGTACTGTGTAATTTCTGCTGTGGAGAGGACAGGGTTTTGTCCACATATATTGATTTTATTTTGCCTTTTCTATTTGTGACAATCCCCCCCCCCCCTTACAACATTTATTAGGTTTCTAGTGTTGTCATAAAATGCCATAGACTGTTAGGCTTTAACAACAGAATTTACTTTCTCAGTTTGGAATCTGAAAATCCATGTACGAAATGCTGGCAGGCTTGCTTTCCCTCAAGGTCTCTCTCCTTGGTTAGCAGGTGACTGTCCTCTCTCTCTTTCCTCTCATAGATTAACCTCTGTGTGTTAATCTCATAGATTAATCTATGTTTCTATGTGTGTCTTAGTCTCCTGTTTTAAAAGGGTACTAATCATACTACATTAAGGTTTAGCAGCTCTAATGAGTTCATTTAAATTTAGTCACCCCTTTCTAACCCATAACTCTACATACAGTACTCTCCAAGAAAATAAGGTTTAGGGTTTGAACATGCTTAAGATTTTTTTTTGTGTGTGTGACATAATGAGACCCATAATACAAAAGTTATGAAATATCTTATACAATGATGGTACTCTGAAGAGATGAAAATGAACAAATATATAATAATTGAGGGTGATATAAACTCACAACTCTGAAAAAATAGTAAATTAGGAAGATACAAAGTTGCTAGGATTGTTGAAGACAAACCACAAAATTAGCAATTGTCGTAGTCAGCGAATATAGAAGCATCTACCCCCAACTGCGCTGGCCCTCTTTCTGTTCCTCAAATTAGCCAATCCCTTCCTCACATCATGACCTTGTAAACTGCTGCTTCTTTTGCCTTCAGCGTTCTCCCTATGATTTTCTGGATGACTTTTACTTTGAAAAAATAGCTCAGCTCAAAGGCCAACTCCTCTTTCTAGAATCACTCCTTGAACATATTTTCTAAATGACCTTCCCCAACCTCATACACATACTACCCATGCATTCACTGACTTCAACTACATTTGTCTTTTTCCAAGGCATTTATTGTAAAGCATTGTTGTTTCTTAATTGTTTATTCTATAAATTCATAAAAATTAAGAGTGATAAAACATCCTATTTTCCTTTCTGTCTTCAGCGCCTCAATAGTGCCTCAAACAAGGTCAAGCCTGACCATATTTTACATGAGAGGGACTCTTTGGGCTCTGACTTATGCAGGTCTTTTCTAAGTAAAAGATCGGAGAGGACATTTTAAACATATGGCCAGGGATAGCTTTGCAAGTAATTGATTATATCATTTTCTCACTGGCATTTTTCTGAGACCAAGACTAAAGTCTGAATGGTAATAAAAAGGGAAAGCACAATATTTATTGCTGCATATTCTTGGCATTGTTGAAACTATTGATCATACTAGTCTGCAGTACTAATTAGATTATGAATCATTTATCTACACAAATTCCAAAGACTTTAATATTTTGGATTGAAATGAATAGCAAATATGTCAAATAGTTGAAACGGCAGACAAAGTGAAATCTAACAAGGCTACATGAATGCTGTAGTGTTCTAAAGTATTGCAGCCTTTGCTAATGTTTATTAGATTAAATTAAAAGAAACCAAAAAAAAAAAAAAACAAAGAAAAGCTGTCTAACTATGGACTAACATGATTTATTTTTGCAATACAGGCATAACCAGTCTATGTTTGCAACTGTTAGTATATTTTTTAAAATATCAGAAAATAAATTAATTTGATACATATTTAGAGGAATCATCACAAAGTAATTTAACTTAACTTTGGTTGATATTTGAAAGAAAAACCAAATATTAAAGACTGTTACTCATACAATGGAATTAGATTTTAGATGAACACAAATTTATTCACCCTTGAGCTTGATGAGTGGTAAAGAAAACTACTTGAATTAACACACAGTAAACAGCGACATGAAATAGTACAGAATGGTTCACAATTGTGATGATTGCCAACAGAGTTAAGTCTGAAGGAAAATTAATTGGCTATAATTTTCAGACTGAGTTTACAAAGAATTTAATTCAAATATAATACTTTATGGAAAATGCCAAATATCTTCCATGGGAGTTATGCTGCTTTATTTAAGGCACTCATTCATTTTAGCTTTATTATCTCATCATTAAAAGTAGAGAAAATGGCACTTAATTCTCTATTATTTTAAGATTTACATTAAGTGAACATATACTAATTTAGATTAGTATATGAGACGCTTTCTAAGTGGAGCCATTGGGGTTCGTGGTAATTAGCTTTTGTTATGTAACACATTACTAAATACTTAATTGCTCAAAATAATAATCATGTATTAACTCATGCATCTGAAAGCCAGAAATCTGGGGACTGGGCTCAGCAGTTTGATTCTTTTGCTGGTCTTTCTGGCATTCACTCATACGGCGGCAGTCAATTGGCAGTTTAGCAGATCAGGTTTGTGTAACATATTGCCACTCATATAACTGGTGGTGTTCTGACAATTAGCCAGGATACTTTCATTCTTTTCTCTATGGTTTTCCCACCAAGATAAGTCAGGCTTGTTCCTACTGTGGCAACACTCAAAATGGGCTGAGATAGAAGTTTCAATTCCTGCTGACATTTAACATCAGAAGTAGGATGGCATGTATTTTACTGGGAAAATAGGTCACACTAACTATACCAATCAAAGGAGGTAGGATAAAGTCACCTCAGTAAGAGAAACTGAAGGGAATTTGTTAATCTACCATAGTGACTTTAATGAAATAATTTCAATGGATGCCAAGAGGACTAGGTTTTAATGGGCTAGAAAAGGAAATGGGTATATAGTAGTGAAGGCTGTCTTCACAGATCCTTTCAGGAGATGTGTGTGTGTGACAAGAAAGAATGGAAGTAGATGCTAAGAGATTTGAGTCAAAGACATTTTCTTTTGATGTTTAAGCTACAGAGAAAAGGTAATATCCGTATGGTTAAAGGGACATATAGAAGGATGAAGACGGTTCATAATAGAAAATAAGAGAGTGTGGATGGGACAAAATCTTAAGAGGAATTGGCTCTACCACTCCACTGGAGGAGGGGGGTGTTTTATGAAAAGGAAGAGAAAGATTTAAACATAGTTGCTAAAGCATGAAAATATGTATAGAAATTAGATACACTACAATGGCTTCTTACTAAAAGGATTTTCTTAGTGAGATAAAAATTATTCTGATGTTAGAAGTGATTTTGACGGTCACGGATTTGTAGTCATGCAAACATGGACTGTTGTATAAGTGTCCAGCATGACTCAGTAGGTGATTGTAAAAGTGGAAATTATAAATTTCAATGGACTTAGAGTTAGGCCTTTTCAGTTTGAATGTGGTGAAGGACCAAAGAGAAAAGGGTTTATTGGTAATAAAAAATAATTTGATGAACAAGTCATAAGAATATAACTTTGCTTGGTAAGTTAGATGAAGACTGATGGAGGAGGTTGGATAGATTGGAAGAAATCAGTTAAGGTTTAGGATTGCAATGTTAAGATAGTGGCAAATGAAAAAGCTTAGAGTCTAGAAAAGTATTTTGAAGATAAAATAGAGTGTGTTTGTATGCCTTTTGCAGCAACATGGATGGAGCTGGAAAAGATCATGCTTAGTGAAATAAGCCAGAAAGAAAAGGAAAAATACCAGATGATTTCACTCATAGCAGGAGTATAACGGACCAGGCAAGAAAATAACAATAATAACAAACAACTATATGCCAGAGACATTTTATGGGGGTAGAGTGGGGAATGGGATGAAAAACAGTGGGGGGAGGGAAATGCACTGGGCTATGGTGATGGCACAGGGGTGATTTGGTGATGGGAAGCCTACGGGGATTGCAACTGAGATGGAAAAATGCACAAGATGATGTAAAAATAAGCCACTATATTACTTATTTAAAAAAAAAATGTGTGCTTGAGTCTTGTTGTAATCCTAACATACCCCCACCCCCAAGCTATTTTACTCTCAAAAAATCCTGGATTAGATAATAAATTATATGGTTCCCTATCACTATAAATTTGAAGATTAAGGGTGTGGGCAATTCTGGGTGTGACAGCAATGCAATGCAAATATTTCTGGTGCTCCTTTTTCTGATAGGAAGTATGATTGATAAAAATCTGCTCTCTCTCTCTTTTTTTCTCTCTCTCTATATTTGAATATATATACATACATACACACACGCACATGCGCACACACACACATATGAAAGATAGTCATTGGATGTGATATGGAAATTATTGAGGTGTAAAAGGTGCAAGCATGCTGGTCTTCCACATCATATCTGTAATAAAATAACCAAGTTGGTATCTGTAAAAAGTTAATGGATGCTAGGAGATGACTATACATTACCAGAGACACAGCCTATCTCTGGTAAATCGTGATTACAACAGATATGTCATTGCTAGAATACTTTGGCTTCCAGTAACAATAAAAGGGTATTCAGAGAGCATCGGCAAATAACTAAATCACAGAGATTAAAGTGTAGTACAGCAACAAGAATGAATTCCAGTGAAACTATTTTATACAAAGAATGAATATTTGACCTGAATCATGAATTCAGGATGCCCTTCTAATTTGTGTCTTCTTTGATTTCTTTTAGCAAAGTCTTCAAGTTTTGTATACAAGTCGTTCATTTCTTCAGTTAAATTTGTTTCTAACTAGTTCATTGTTTTTGATGCTATTGTGAACAGTAGTTTTCTTTCTTTTTCAGATGTTCCATCATTAGTGTATAGAAATGCAACTGATTTCTGTGTGCTGACTTGTATCCTACAACTTCACTGAAATTGTTGAGTAGTTCCAACATTTTTTTATGAGTTTTCAGAATTTTCTATGTAAAAAATCATATCATTTGCAAATAGGGACAATTTTACTCTTTCCTTTCCAATTTGGTTGTCTTTCATCTCTTTGTTTTGTCTAACTGCTCTAGCCATGTTTTGCAGTTCTATATTGAATAAGAGTGTTGGGAATGGACACCCTCTTAGTGTTCATGATCTCAGAAGGAAAGTTTTCCATTTTTATTCATTAAGTATAGCATCAGGTGTGGGTTTGTTTCTATTGCCTTTATCACGTTGAAGTAAATTCCTTCTATATCCAATTTGCTGAGGGCTTTTTATCATGAATTAATATTGTATTTTGCCAAATGCTCTTTTCCTACATTTGTTGAGATGCCCATGTGATTTTCATCTTCCATTTTATTAATATGATATCTTGCATTTATGGATTTGCATTTGTTGATCCATCCTTGCATCCCAGGAATTAATCTGACTTGGTCACCAAGTACAATGCTTATATGTGTGCTGGAATTTGATGTACTAGTATTTTCTTCAAAAATTGTGTCTCTTTATTCATCAGATATATTTCTGTATAGTTTTCTTGTGTTCTGAAATTAGTAACTGGAAGTGGAAATACTGCTGACTTAATAGTTTCAGCACCATGTAAAACATTAAACTCTGTGAGCATGCAGGGAAGTTTCGGTCACTATGGGTAAGACAGCCATACATGCCTGCTACTATGAATAGACAAAAGAAGCATTATATGCATAAGTATGTATATGCATGTGTATTTACAGAGTATATAAAGCATGGGTATATGCCTAATATCTATTATACATAAACTAATATACAGACTAAATCATAAACAAAATGTAATACATACATAGGACTTATATATAATGTATATAGGACAAGCATGATTATATATGTATGTATATAGGTAACATCAATATATTTATAATTAAATCTATAACTATGAAGTTAGATAGCTAACTTCTGTAGAATAAGGCAGTGTACTATATGATTAAAGGAACTGTCATTACAATGATCTAGTCAGAAAAGTTCAGCAATGATGGTAGCAGCGAGTATATAAGTCAAGAATAATAAAAGGAAAATCAAGATACAGTACAGTGATGAGGAAAATTATGTGAATGGAGGGTAGTGTAAAAGAGTGATAGAGATAAGTGATTTGCATGGCTTATGGTTCCAATGAAATTATACCAAGCCTGGGTTAACAGACACAGATATTTTAGGATTGGTGTATTTTCTATTTTTACATAAACATCTTGGCCTTTGTCTGAGATTTCAATATGAACAGGGAAAAAAAACATATTTTGTACCATGAAATATCTATGGTATCTTTATTTCTGTTAAAAATTAATGCAGCCTCCTAATTCCTTTGTATTCCTCCCCATTCAGCATTTGTACAGCTTCATCTAACTTGTAAGATACCAGCTCACATCAATCTTGCCTTACATTGTGCAGTGCTTGAAAAACAGTCACATTCAGCATCTCATTTACGTTCACAAGCGAGTAGAAATTGAAAGGATTCCTTTTCCCATTTTGGGAAAGAAGGAGCTAGAGAGTTAGGATTTCTGGAAACTTTTGAGTCCAGATGCTATGGTCACTATCACCTATGTGCAAGGCACTGAATCCACACCCCTAAACGAACAACTAGAAAAGAGGCAGAATGCCTACTAATATTTCACAAATTGTATGACTTTAAATGACATTACAGAAACTCTTTGAAAATAAAGATTCACTTATGAAAATTCATATGAAATAAAACATTTAAAATCCAGGTTTCTTCTTGGAGTTTGTATCACATTAAATCTTTCAGAGAAACTAACTGTGAACCCTGAAAATTATTAAGACATATTTTGACCTTGCATTTCTGGAGGTCAATTTTCTCAGGGTTAAAGTCAAGGAGTCAAGAGGGCCATGTTACTTCCTGGGAGCTCTAGGGGAGACTACAGTACTTCACTTTTTTTCCAGTTTTTGAGGTTTCCCACACCTCCTTCGATCTTCAAATCCAGTCATGGTAGAATATTTCTAAAGGTACCATATCTCTGTTTTGCTTTTTTTAAATGTTTGTTTATTTATGCATAGAAGAGCTGGAGTGTAGGCCAGAGGTGCTGAGGGGGAAGAGTGAGAGGACTCACCAGAGACTGAGTGGGGAGAAGAACAGACAGACCAAGTGAAATACACTGCCGAGGGGAGCAATGGGCAGGTCAGGAGAGGTCTGCTGCGCCATGTGGGTTAGCTTCCTGAGGGGGATTGAACTCGTGCTGCAGTGGCTACCAATAGCTTCAGAGTGCTGAGACTTAACCCTTTGCACTATCAGGGAGACTCTATCTCATGCTTTCTGATGCACATTCTTTTGTCCACTTATAAGAACACTTGTGGTTACATTAGCACACCAGAACACTATGGGATCATATTCTCATTTCAATGTCAACTGATTAACAACCCCAAGTTCATATAAGACCTTAATTCCCTGTTGCCATAAGTCAGGTTCCAGTGATTAGAACCTTAGTATCTTTGGGGATCTATAACGTCTACCACACAAGAGCCAGAAGAGTCAATAAAAGTGGGGAGAAAGAGGATTGAGCTCAACTTTGAATGAGGTTCATGTTTAGATGCTTTAACGGTTAACGCTGCCTGAGAGCTTTCACTGGTGAACTTCAGGAGAAAAGGCTGCTGATATAACTACAGCAGAAGAGGGACGGGGGAAGAAAACAGATTTATCATCTTAAATGCTATGTAAAAGTAGCAGGCCACTGCATGGAAACTAGAATGATCAGATCCCGCAACCTTGCCTAAGCACCTGGAGATCTCAGATGCTACCAGTGTCCTGGGTGAAGGGGTGTGTAACTCCAGGGTCAGCCCACATATGAACTGGAGAATAAAGCACCTTCAGGCGTTTATCTGGCCCAGCCTGTGCCTCTGGTTCATGCTTGGCGTCGTATATCCCGTGCACCCCAGTGTGGTTTCACACAGAGTGGTGTCATGACCTGGGAAATCCCTCGTGCTCCACCCAGTCACCTCCTGGCAGCCACTGTTCCTTTTCTAATCTCCATCTCTTTACTTTTAAGGAAGTTGCAGATGAAATCAGACAGTTTATAGTCGTTTCCCATTAGCATCTTTCACTGAGTCACATGCATTTCCAGTTCCTTCATGTCATTCCATGACTTAATAGTTCTTATCTTCTAAGCACTGAATAATACTCCATTGTATAGATTTACCTTTTACTTACCCATTCCCCTAATTGAAGGATATCTTGGTTTCTCTGGAGGTTGAGCAATTATGAATGAGCTGTCATAAACATCATTTATGTGGAACAAACGTGCTGTCTGTTGGGGTAAATACCAGCAGAGTGATTGCTGGCGCATAGGGTAGTTGGGTTTATTTTGTAAGAGACTGCCAAGCTATCACCAAAAGTCTCTCCCGTTTTTCATCCCTATCAGCAGTGATTGATAATGCTGTAGCTCTGTAACCTTGACAGTGTTTGGTGCTTTACAGGGCAAAACCGACACAGGTCAGAACCATGCTCACCAGTTCTGGGTCTGGTCACCTACATAAAGACCCTTGGAGCAGCACAAGAGAAAAAAAAAAATTCTACAGAGCAACAGGCTAGAGAGAGAAGAACACAGAAGGCCCATGGCAGGCCTGGTTACTGAAGGATGGAGAGAGGGGCAGCTGGTTGGCAAGGCTGGGCAGAGCGCCTGTGCCGCTGTTGAGGTTGCTTCTGGGGGCTGGGTTGGGGCGAGCGCCAAGCAGCCTGTGCGGCAGCAGCCTTCCACCTGCCTTCCACAGCAAATGTGAAGAAACAGGAGCGTGCTTGAGTCTTGCTCCCTTTTAAAGGCTCACAAATGACCCTCGCTCAGGGTGTCAGTGACCGAGGTCAGGGCAAGGCCCCGCACAACCCCATCCGGGTACGAGGGTAGTGCTGCAGTCAGGGAGCAGCCAGGCCCCGGGTCCACACCAGGCCATTCGCGAACACCTCAGCGCTTTGACTCTGGCCGTTCTGCTAGGCAGTGTGTTGTGCCACAGGGTTGTTTTCACTTGCAATTCCCCAGTGATAGACGATTTTGGCACATTTTCATATGCCATTTGCTATCTGTATTTTCTCCTTGGTGTGATACCTGTTTACATTCTTTACCACTATTTTATAATGTACTAAATGTATTAACCAGCAACCTTAGACAAGGAAGGGAATATCATTTTGAGGCATAATAATTGATAAAGAGGCGAAAGACCTGTTTTCAGATGCTATGATAGCATAGCTAAAAACACCTGAAGATCCAACGATAGAACTAATGGAAGCAATAAAAACATCCAATAAGTTAGCGGATCTAAAATTAATGTACAGACATTATTAAGTTTTGTAGAAAAGCACAACGTTTAAGCACTCTTGAAAGACACACAAGTGGACCTGCACAAATTGAAGGATCCATTCTGTTCTCTGCTAGAAATTGATTATTTTCCATCATCTATGTTAATTTTTTAAATTTAATGTGATTCTAATGGACATACTTATGTCAAATGGAGATTTGGTAATCAATTATATACAGACAGGACTAATTTAAGTTTGCTAAACTTTTTTTTTTTTTGGCCACTTATCTTCCTCTTTTTAAAAAAAAGCACTAAAATGTATCCCTTTTTATGGCACATTTTCAGATTTTACCTGAATCTGTATAATCTGAATTATAATTCTTTGATTCCAAGTAAATGTACTTTCTCTTTCAATAGAGAGTAAATGAATAAAATAATAACTAAGATTATTGAGATGCATAAAAAGAGCAGTGTGATTGAAAAAAGCCAGAAGTTTATTCAAGTTCATGTGTAAATTTATTGCGGCAACTCAAAACACAAGCAAAAAGGTGTACTTAAAAAATATGGTATTAAAGAAATGACTAATGATTTCGGAAAGGATAAAATTGTATCTATTTCATATTTATAATTAGGAATGAACTCCAAATATAGTTATAAAAAATTGAAATACAGCAATGCTGGAATAAAACATGGTGATTTTCTGTTTTTCTAATTTGGAGGGCTGTGCTCAAATCCAGAGGGAATAAAATTATGTAGAAAACATTGCATACATAAATATTTTAAAAATTCATAATAAAATGAAAACAAAAATGAATGGGAGTGAATCTTTGTGCTATATTTCACATATAAAGAGTTGATATCCCCAATATGCAATAATTTCTAAAGTCGTGGCCAGAAATTATCTTATAAAGCAACGGGGCTGTGTGCACAATTAGCGGTTTTGTTTTATAGGACATTGGTTGTATGAAAGTTTCACAGTGCATAGGTCAAAAGCAACCTTGCAAAGCACAGGAATCTGTTTAGCTAGGGAAATCAAAATATAGATCATGCAAAGGACTAAACTCCTATTGTTCTTTTCCCATGTAGTCTCTGCTTCCAAACAATTGCAACCTTCCTTTCTTGTTTCAGAGTCAATCAGTGTGGCCACTGGAAACCTGTTGGAGCACATTAGACTATCTACACAGTGAGTCCCAAAGCACTGCTAGACATCTCTCCAAGGGATACAAACGCACTAATTCACAGGGTGTGAGCGCTCCTATATTCACTGTAGCACCAGTTACACTAGCCCAGGTATGCAATGGCCCACACTACCAATGACAGAGTGGTGGGTTAAGATGTGGAATAGCACAAGGAAATGCTGCCCATCTAGAAAAGAAGATGAACTCTGGTCATTTGGAACTTGGAAGGAACTGGAGGGGAGGATGCTAAGTGAGACAAGTCAGAAGGAACAGGATAAACAAGATGATTTCACTCTACGTGGACTATAGAGAGCAAACAAAGAAAGCGAGAAAACTAAACCCAGACAAATGCTAAAAATCTGACAGCAGATTTGAGGCTGCCGTGGTGGGGGTGAAGTAGGCGGGCGCGAAGCGGAAGAGGGGCACAGTCGTCTCTGGTAAAGGACTCTGATGGTGGGGGTCACAGGTGTGACCTCACTCTCCCAAACCATGTACAGTGTATAAAGCAGCATTGCCTCAGTAAAGAAAATGAATTAAAAATAGACTGATATTAAAGCGTTAAAGGATAAAGAAAAGTCTGAAACCTTCTACACTCATTAAATGAATGGAATCATTTATTCCAAACCTTACAATAAAGAACATTGCAGCCCCAAGTGATTTCACTAACACATAATGGAGAAATATTACTAATTTTACACAAACACATTCTGAAAATAGAGGAGAGAAAAATACTTGCCAACTCATTTTACAAGACCAGCAATAAGAGAAAATTACCAAATAATATCACTGGAATATAGATGCATAAAAAACCAAGCTCATCAAACCCAGAAACATCTTAAACTGATATTACTTTATGACTGAGCATGGTTTATGTCCAGGATTGCACAGTTGGTTTCATATGAGGAGGTCAGTGATTATGTGAGAAAAACAAAGGAAAAATTCATTTGTTCATCTACATATATGCAAAAGAGAACATTTGATTTAATTGTTCTATTCATGACAATTATTTTGCACAGACTAGCAATAGGAAGGAATTAACTATGTTTTATAAAACCATCTAAAATGGCAAGCAAAAAACTCTAAAGTCGTAGTCATCCTGAATATGGAAATACTAAACATGAACCCCTTGAATTAAACACAAAGATGAAACCTGAACTTATACTGCATAATAATGTGATTTTACGTTTCTTGATTTTGCGAATCTGGTGAGGCTGTATAAGAGAATACACTGTTCTTAGGAAATAGACACTGACATCTTAGGGACAAATGGGCACAGTATCTATAACTTATTTCCAAGTGATAACAGAGAGTGACGACTGGGACCTGGTGACAAAGGAATAGAGAAGCAGGAGCAAGGATGAGCAAGTGCTTGTGTGAAATCATAAAGAACTGGTAAAATCTGTATATGGCAGGTGTTTTTTTGCCCTATTCTTGCAACTTATCTTTATGGTGTTAAATATTAAAAAAAAAAAAAAATGGCCTGATGGCACAGTTTCTATTGATGCGCGCGTGCACAGAGGCCAGTTAATAATGGTGTACATCATTATTAACAATGATCAGTTGAAATCATTTGAATACACATTGAAATAAGAAAAGCCAAAAGGAGTGGATTTGCCTGTATGATAACTCTGAGCCAGCTAGATGAAATTTAACCATTTTTCTACAATGTGCCTACATTAATAATCAGTTGTTAATCTTTTTCAGAAATTCAAATTTTAGATTTTAAAAGCAATCATTCTTCTTTCTGTATCTTTATACAAAGAACAGGACTGGTGCCATAAGGAATAAGAAGAGTTTGTTAAATTTGCTGACCTAAATCAGGTAGTTTTTTAAATAACCCATATAAATATAAAATAGTAATATTTTGACCATTTTTAAAGAAATTTAGTTCTTTTTGCAGGCTATACCATTCCTCCCAGAGAACAGCACTTATTATTAATTTTTTTTTCTGGCCCTCCCTGGGTTAAAGCACAACACTAAGAAGCTAAACCCACTACAGCATTAGTTCAAACCCCGCCCGCCAGCCCCAGAGGTGACCACATGGTGAGGTCATTGAGCATGATGAGCATTTACAGTTGAGCGGCTATACAACTAACCTCAATATATAGAAAGGAATGAAGACCAGTGGCAGAGAGACAACTTCTAAACAACTATTATGTATCAAGCACTGCTCTGAGAAGCTAAAACCACTTCCGCATGAGTTCGATTCCCGCCTGCCCCGGAGGTGACCACATGGCGTGGCAGACCTCTCCTGACCGGCCCGCTGCTCCCCTCAGCAGTGTACTTTGTCCATCTGCCTGTTCTGCTCCCCTTTCTGTCTCTGGTGAATCCTCTCACTGCCCCTGCAACTCTGGCCTGTACCCCAGTTCTGTATGAATAAATAAATAAATCTTTAAAAAAAATTTTTTCCCTACATGTTTGCTCAGGAATCCATTTTTCCTGGATGTTAAAAACAAAAACAAAACAAACAAACAACAACAAAAAAACAACCTGGTAATGCTAGCTGTTGTAAAATATAAAACACTCATATCAATTTCAAATCAAAAAAGCAAAAATGGGATCTGAGAATGGGTAAGAAGTCTGACATTGAATTTCTAGGTGGATTAACCATGATTTTTAGAGTAGTAACCTCCTTATGAATAATTAGTATCTAGAAACTCAACTGTTCCAACCACTCCCTTGTTTGTAATGAAGGTGGACAGGAGATAACTAGTATGAATTGTGCAATCTAGTATGGATTGTTTTCAATATACCAGACACTATACCAGGCACTTCAGTATGGATTTGGTAAATGTTTACAGCCATATTATTATTATTTATTATTATTATTATTTCTGTTTTATCTGACTAATCTGAGAATCAGGGAAGTTCACTGCATTGTTTAAAGTCAATCAGTTTTTATTCTCATATTGTTTCATCCATATCAAATCACCTTGGTGGCGTCATTTCCATTTCTTCAAAAATAAGAGACATATAAAATGAAGAAAACAATGATTCAGTGACCGATACTTCTAACAGACCATCACATGATAATATAATGGTTTGTAAATATTCAATAGATGTAGAATGTTAGTGACCTTTAACTTCTGTCATATCGTCCCTTTATCTCAGTGGATATGTTAGGTAAGTAGATTTTAAGGGAAAATCTATTTCTTCCAAATTGTGTTTTAAAATATTTACTCTTATTATTACATGAAAATTAACAGACGATAAATCTAGTGAACGATTACAGATCTTTTTCTCACTTGGTCCAAATGAAAGTTAAAATATGTCTTTCTAATAAAAATCTGTACAATTTATCAATCTCAGTTTTCCTTTGGAGCAATGGATCATTAAGTGCCTGCTCTATAAAAACACCAAGACGCACCCATTGTGGGAAAAATCCGCACTGTAAATCAAACAAATATTTCAACTCTAATCGGAAAATGAATGAAGTTCCAACATCTATTTGAAATGATAAATTAAGGTTAGTGTAGTAGCAAATGGGCTTTAAGATGATTGTCTGTGAATCAATACGGCTGCTCTGCCCATAAGCATGCATTTACTAGCACGTGTGAGAGAGATCTAAACATGCCATCGATGTGAGGATGTACTGCAAGCTTGTGGGATCTCAAGAAATACTCTGCCCACCATTCTTTAGTGACACAGAAAATGTGTCATTTGTCTATGGCAGAGAATGATTCCCGCCACTCTTCCTGTGTCCATCCTTTGCCCTCCTCCCGCAGTAGAGTGAAGCTGTGTGGAGGAAATCGTGATAAAATGTAGCACACGTAACCAAATGTAACAAAGCACACATGCACAGATTGATACAATTTCTAAAATGACCTCGCTGAAGCAGCCACCATCCACACAGAGGCATTTTTGTAATTGCATTTTTTTAAATTCAGGTCCTGTTGGTTTGCAAAGCTGCATTACCTCTCTTTTCTTGAGAGGAGGAACGCAATAAGCATTCTCCCTTCAGTCCCAGCTATGTTGTTACAATGGCAATATGTCACCTTTTTTTTATAAGAAAATATTCCATTATGCAGATTTACCATTCCTTAACTTAGACCACTGCCACCGGCATTTAGTTTACTACTAGGACTTGGTGATTCTAAAGCGTACTGCAATGAGCCCAGAAACTACTGTTTCTCTTTGGGCTAGTGATTCTGCATTCTGCAGGTGGATGCCTGGGAGTGGAATTATTGGATCATATGGTCAACGTATTTTTAACATTTTGAAACACCTCCATACAGTTTTGCACAGGCTCTGAACTAGTCCACAATCCCACCACACTACTAGTAGTGATGTAAAATTGTAAAATGACTTTGCAAAGAGTTTGCCGTGTTCTTTAAAAGTAAATATATCTACATAAGATCCATATTCTATTACTATGTGTGCAAGCAAGAAAATGGAAATATGTGTCCCTACAAAGGGATATATAATATGGGAATACGTATTCATAGCGACTTTATTCATAACAGCCAGATCTGGAAGCAGCTCAAATGTCCATTAACAGACGAATCAATAAACAGATTTTGGTGTATCTCTATAGTTTGGCCCTGCAGCGAGGGGAAAGAACTGCTGATAAGCAGAAGTACACTGATGAATCTCAAAACATACTGAGTGAAGAAGCCAGCCACAGAAGAGTATCACTACATGACTCCTGAGAAATTGTAGCAAAGACAAACCATGGTGATGCCTGGTGGCATGGGGGTGAGGTCTCAGCACTACGAGCACTGTGGCCTGAGGTTGACCCCCTGCGGCCTGAGTTCCACCCTGGGCCAGGAAGCTGACCCAGATGGCGCAGCAGACCTCTCCTGTCTCCCCCCTGCTCTCCCCAGCAGTGTGTTTCAGTAGATCCACCTGTTCTGCTCCCCACTCTGTCTCTGGTGAATCCTCTCACCCCCTCCACATCTGGCCTATACCCCAGTTCGTCTACACAATAATAATTTAAAAAGTTAAGCAAAATGTATCATACTATAGAGTAGATTAGTGGTTACCTAGGACAGGAGATAATGCAGATTAAATTCATCGGGGCACATGGGAACATTCTGACAAACAGAGATTTTCTATACTTTGGGGTGTGATTTTAAATGTGTATACAGGTGAGAAGACATTGAAATACACAGTTGAATTGGGTTCATTTTACTCTAAGTAAATTATTTTATAAAAATTAAGAGTGACACATGAGACATGAGAAATAATATTTTCATTGTTTTCTTACTAACTGTAAGAAATTTGCAGCTTCTGAAGGGAAGTTGTTCATCCTTTCCTCATTCACCTACCTTTTCTAACAGCTGCTTTATATATATATATATATATATATATATATATATAAAGTAGGAACAGTCATGCCCTGAGAGAATTTTTTTAATGTGTGGATGTGCTCAGTTATAATATCAAATGAGATTGCCTTCAAAAATAAAGCACTGCAGTCATGTGTAACTCAGAGGCTAATTCCCAGCACCAGAGGCAGTTTTCAATGAGCCGCATGGTGAGTTAGCGCTGTAACCCCTATTTGTAACAGGAGTTTTACTTCTGCTTTACAGCTGATGAAGCTGAAAATGGGCCTTGTGCTTTGGGGGTTTAGTTTCTCATTGGGACTTCATAGAAGAAAGCTTATTTCACCATTTTTCAATTAAAATATTAATTTCAAAAACCCAAATATATTCCAAGTTCCTGCTTACTGGAATACCCAAAACACGTTGCATTTATTTGAAACTGTCTCAGAAGACTCTTGATTATTTAAAGAATATGTGCATAGACACTCCCAGAAGTCCCTTAGTAAAAGATGCACTATACTTACAAAGTCTATGTATTAGCAGAAGAGATATGGGAACTGCACTTCTTTTCAGACTCGCCAATAATCTTTTTTCTCACACGAGGTATGCATACTCCAGCAAGCAAGTAGGAGTGAGTGTGTTTACTTGTGTCACCAGAATTCTAGCTATAAATTCATTTCATTCTATCTAGTTTCTATTTTTCTCAGTGCTGGGAGAATGACAGTGCATGCCAATCAGCTTCATTCACTGCCCTCTACATGTGTTCTTCTGGTTTAGACATTCATGATTCATGCTGAAGGTAATAAAATAAGTGTTGCATTCTAACAATACCAGGAAAGAAATGGATGTGAATGTCTCTTGTAAATAACCATCACGAGATAACCTTGTGTATTTGGTAACGTTCCCATTTGAAGCTTTGAATTCTCCAATAAAACCACCAGAAATAAAGAGGAAACTACCTGAAAGCATGCAGTACTCATTCTAATTGTTCTAAGTGTTCCCACAAAGGTTACATGGTCTGTCCTTCTATGAAACGTGCAAACATGCAGGCATACAGGTGCGCTCACAAGAAGTGTAATGGAGAAATAATATTCAACCTGAGAGTATTCAATCTTCTAGAATTCTTGATAGTATAATTTGGATTTCTGTTGTTAGAGCTTATTGACACAAGGTATTCTCAGAAATCTGCAGTTGACAAAATGGAGTTTGCCAGAACCAACTCATTTTGATGTCCTTATGCTCCTTAAAACATAGGAAATATGCTCTGAAAGAGTTAAAAATTGGCTATGTACACATGAGTAGAGAAATCAGCTAGTGTACAAAAACAGACAACAATATAAGGAAGTAAAAATAATGTTTAATAATCTTTTATTAACATCTGTCACCATGAAACAAAGATAAATACGAGATGACAATTTGCTTTCAAAGGCCTACTTATGAGACATTAGTTTGGGGACATAGAGAACTCAATGTTTTCTGACAATCAATGTAATAATTATATGAATAAATGTGTAGTATGTCTGATTGAGTCAGGGTATCTTAGAGATCATGCAAATTGACTTTCTGTAATAATCCCAAGGGTTATTCATATAAGCACTCTCATTGCTTGTAGTGACTGAGAACTCCCTACCTACTGATGTAGTTCATTCTATCACACACTAGCTAGTTCTTAGGAGTTTTTTTTAATATTAAATATAAATACATTGCTTATGACTTCTACACACTAGCCCTAGTATTCCCTTAGGGACCATAAGAAATAAATCTGAGAATTATTCTATGGAAATGATAGGAGAGTAAAACTGTATTCATACAGTCATTATTGTGACAGAATTCTGAATTCTTGTGCTCAGAAATATGCCTTTTTCCTTCTAAGTACTTTGAAAGAGCCCATGTTTTGAGCATTTCAAACATCAAATATTGAGTAAGCTCAGGACAGTGCAGTGGTAATATTTTATCTCCATTGTTCAGATGAGGAAATCAGAGCTCAAATAACCAATGTGACTCTTGGATCTGTTTGAGTTTCTCTGCAGGCTTAATTCTGAGATTTGCTTGGTGCTGCACCGACTTTCACTATCTGCTTTTCTTTCTTAATTGCCAAACCTGTCCCCAAGCTTAGCTCCACCACTTTGCCTATCTCATCCTTTTTGTTCCTTCTCAGATATATGGAGACTGAACCCCCAGATCAAAAAGAAACCAGAGTTGCTTCCCTGGGATCCTGGCCAATACATCGTTGCCAGTATTGCTTCTAAGCTGCCTTTCTCTGTGACCTTTATTATTCAGGGCTGGTTTGAAATTCTGGGCTCCTAACTAGAGTCCTGTTTGCTTGGAGCCTGGCTAGTCCTTGCTCACCTCTATTGCCCAGAGAGCAGGCCTAATCTCCCAAATCACTGGTTGTTTTCCGGGGGGGTCCTTTTCCAAATCAGGCTCACAGCCACAAACTGTCCCTTACTTGACTATATTTGCTTAGTCATCAATGCAGTAAACATATAGCAGATATAAACTGTACCAGGATGGGGGATGAGGACATATCTATGAGCTCACAGTGTATGAGCTGAGAGAGGTAGCATCCATGGTCATTGTCTGTCAAAGAATCAGGGAGCAAGGCCATTTTGTCAGTAGCTGGAAGTGATGTCAGTGGACTTTTCCCAGAAGAGTTGACTCTTGTGATGGAATCTGAAGATTAAATCCAGATTATTTAAATACAGAGCAGGTGTGAATGGTATTTGTGGTGGACAAGACTGGATATGAACCACCCCATGGAGGAAATTTGGAAAATGCTTGGAACATATAGTGCTGGAGGAGGAAATGCAAGGGATGTTGGGAAAAGTATACCTCTGTACAAGGTACAGAGGACCTTGCTCCTGCTCAGGAGTTTGGCCAGGGCACAGCACTCATCATGGAAACACTCCTGTTGCACATATCATTGGCCTAGGGAGTGTCAGCCTCCAAATCTAGATTCCAAAGTGTGTAACTAGGGCATTCTTTTGAGCTCCAATGGTTGCTTTTTCTTTTTTTAAGATTTATTTTTATTTACCTATATGTACAAGAACTGGGATGTATGCTAGAAGTGAGAGGATTCCTCAGAGACATTGTGGGGAACAGGACAGGCCGATCTAGTGAAACACACTGCTGAGGGGAGCAGTGGAGGAGACAGGAGAGGTCTGCTGTGCCCTGTGGGTCAGATCCCTGGCCAGGGATCAAACTCAGGACTCAGTGGCTGGTGACAGCTTGGTAGAATTTAGACTGTAACCCCTGTGTCACCAGGGAGGTTCCATTCTCCATCCTACTGTGCCGCCAAGTCCTGACTCTCTTCCTCCCTCATCACTACCCTTGAGCTGCAGGCACCGTGTTCAGGTCAGAGCTGCCTTGCATGGAAAAGAACTTGGAAGACTTGCCACCTTGTAATAATTATTAATGTGCTTCACAATGAACAGATATAGGGAAGGCATGAAAAAGAGTGTGTAAGGGATTCCGTTGTCTCAGAGGTCAGTTTTACAAATACTGTTTCCTGCATATCCCATAATAGTTTTAATTTTGAAGAATAAACATTTATGTTAAACTGCACAGGGGAAATTCATTTTTTCTCTGTCTGACACACTCTCTCCTTCCTGTTTTCTCTCTTTCTCTCTGTTTTCATATTCCTAAACAGGAAGAAAATATTTTAAACGTGAACTTTCTGGGCTTTAGCACATAAAACGTGGTAACCCTCTCGATGGGCTTGAGCAGGGAGAGGCATGGAGTGAGGCTACAGTCACACACTTGCCAGTGAGAGCTCCTAGTTACAATGTGTGAGCCTCTCCCATTGCTCCCTGAGGCTGGACCCTACTCACTGCTGTTTTCAGGAGATAAGAAAGCCTGTTAAAAGCTTCCTGAACCACCAGTTCCAAAGAGTGGTGGTGAGATCGATTTGGGTCATAGAAGTGATTTGAAATACTATAACTCTTTAGTTATTTAGTCATGGTTCCTTAGTCATTTAGTAATGGCTTTCAAGTATGGGTTCTATGGCATTCTATAAAAGTAGGAATTGCAAAAAAAAAGCCTTGTATTTTGGGAGAAATCTCAAATCTGTTAAGATTTTCATAGCCATATCATATTTAAATTTCTGTAGCAATCTTATTTACTGTATATAATGAAATTTGGTAAAGAAGGAAAAAAAACAGCTCTTTGTAGTATAAGTGCCAATGTTAAGTTTTTAAACTGAAAACATCTGATTTCCATGTGGTTAGTCATGAGTACCAGGAAGAAATTAGAAATGCTTCTGTTTCTCTAAATCCAGGGTTCACCTGGAGGTGGGTATAGAGAAATACCAAAATGACACTACATCACATTTTATTGACTTTTAATGTAATTTGAATTCCAGATTGGGTGGGTGGGAAAGTGGAAAAGACTGTCGCTACAAGCTCAGTATCCCTAGTATCATCTGTCACCTAAGATGTCCCTTAGATGCTGTACTTGAACTGCTGTTTGGCCTAGAACTGTAGAATGGATTCAACTATATTGCTGACCCTGAAAGCTGAGGCAAACTGATCACCAGATGGAAGTTTAGGCTCATGGATTGACCTTAGGCTTAGCTGGGAGGAATTAAGCATCTGGATCAAGACCCCAGGAGGTAAATGTTAGCTCATATTGTGTCTGGTCCATATTGTGTCTGGCCCACATTGACCCATTAACCCCAATTCAGACTGCTTGTATAGATGGAGTTACGACATCTTTGTTCCAAAAGGGAATTATAGCATTTTACAAAAGTACATAGAAGACAAGTCAAATCTTACAAATTAATCAGGTTTGTTTTAGTGGCATGAAAAATTCACAGAGCTACACATCTATGTGTATATATATATATATATACACACACAAACACACACACACACACACACCTATAGGTCTGGAAGGTAGTGCCCTTCATTAAAATCTACCTTTAGAGGGCTTATAAGTTATTTCTACATCTGTGTTCCTATATTTTATGCAACAAATAGCTACTTATATAATAAAAACACAACCAATTTCAAAAAGTGAGAAAGTCAGTGCAAAGGAAATAAAAGAAGGAACTGGGAGTTTGCACTCATTTATTTAGCGAATATTTTTGTTTATCTACCTTTTGATAGGCACTGTGCCAGAAACTGAGGGTATAGTTTTAAAGAAGATAAACTTTGTCCTGTCTTCATGAAACTTGTTCCCTATTGGGGGAGGCATATATTTATCAAACAATCACCGCAAATGTTCATGTGTGATAGCCAATCGAAAGAAAAGTGTAATTATGCAAATACATAATAAATGGCTTGCTTGGTTTCAAAGTTATGTTGTGTGTTGATTGATTCATTGAATACCACCCTTTGCTATTTGTGAGAACTGATTTGCCTATGAACTTCTTAGCAGCCAAAGGAAACATGCATATGATTGTGTGTAAGATTAATTTCCAAGAGAAGCATACCATTTATTTCTAGGACTGAAGAAAAGTTTTCATAAGAGACCTTGGAAAGATGACTTTCTTCGATAGCACCAACACCATCTCTACACTAAATGTGAGTCTATTATCAATCACCGGTGACTGGGGTCTGTCATGTCTTCCATTGCTAGAGGTTTTGCTTCAAAATTTCAACTGACCAAATATTATGTAAGAAATATGAGGATCATCATTCCTCTTCATTTCCCTGGTTGCATGCCATCTGTACATTAGCCTACCACTTCGCTTCCTTGCTAGCTAGATGCTTTATGTATTTCTCCCGTTGGTATTTCAGTGTAACTATGGTGGAAGAATGTTCTCATTCCTAGAATTGCTAGTCTCTGGTTATATACCCCAGCTGGGACACTTGTTTCACTTTTCAACTGATTTCTAAATGAGTACTTACTAAGCAACGGGTACTGAGCAAAGTACTTCATATATGGTATTTACTTCAACTCTGTGAGATAGAAAACTATACGAGTCCCTGTTTTCAGGATGAGGCCACTGAAACACAGAAATGACAAAGTAAGATGTTCAAGGTCACCTGTCTGTTACATGTTGAGTTATGCTGAGTTATGAATAAAAGGTCATGCTCAGAACCAAATTGTTCTGTTTAGTGCTGCCATTATTATTTTCCATCCAAAGCTCTCTCAGAACTGGTTTGGCCTTTTGGCTATGCCATTCATGTACTACTTCATTCATTCATTCAACTAATATTTATTGAGGATGTCTTATGAACAAGCTGTATGCTAACCATTAGGATATGATAATGAGCAACATAGATAGAAACACACCAGCTGACACAGACTCACTCAAGCATGTTATTACAAACTGTGATAAATGCTATGTAGGAAAGTCGACACAAGGGAACACAATATAATCTCTGAAGTTAGGGACTTGAGACCTAGAGAACAGATAGTAGTTAGATAGGCCAAAAAGATGTTGTGTGTGTCAGAGGGGCAGGAGGAAGCAAGTGTCCAGTGATTTAAGTGGAAGGAACAATTTGTGGGAAAGCTTTAACATTATAAGGAATGTGTCTGGTTGAGGAAATAAAATACAACCAATGCAGCTAAGTTATGGGTCAATGAAGAGAGGGCCATGACATGAGTTTGGAGAGTTGGTAGAGGCCTTATCTCTGATTATATAAGTCCTATGAATAGATAAGATTTGATGGAAATTGTATGTACTTTTTTATTGGGAGAGCAATGGCGATTTGTGGATGAATTTTAAGCTGGTAAATGCCACACATCAATTTATTTTAAACTAGTAAACCACTGTAGAAGATGCATTAGAAAGTGACAGATGTAGTTAGCACAATACTGCAGGCAACTGAATGGCTGCACAGCCCTCCCCTCCATTCTTTGACACCCAACATTGTATAACTTTAAGGTGCTTAGTATGTAGATTTCATACATTTATATACTATAAGATATTTGCTACCATAGCTTTAGTTAACACCTCTATCACATTACAGGATTGTTTTCTTTTCTTTTTTCTTTTCTTTTTTTTTTCTTTTTTTTTTTTTGTGGCAAGAAAGATCTGGTCTTTTCGTAACTGTTAAATACGAACTATACTATTATTGGCTATAATCACTATGGTGTGCAGTAGCACTTCAGAACACAGTCATCTTCCAGTTGTGCATTTGTACCATTAAAAAAGCTCCACCCCCCCAAAAAAAAAGCCCTTCTCAATTTTACAGGAGGGTTGGGAGCAATGGGATAAGGGGCCCAATGGACTGTGGTGGAGGACTCTGGGCGCTTTGATAGTGGTGTGATGTGGTGACATACATTTGAAATGGTATGAAACTATACGTCTGAATCATATCCAGGTTTTTTAACCAATGTTACATTAATAAAAAAAAAACATACAAAGAAAGAAAAAATATGGTCAATAAATGTGAGAAAAATTTCCCCCACCTCTATTCCAAGATGGTATTGGGTTGGACAATGCACTTCATGCATCCCATTTGAATAATCTAATAATTAAAACACTTATTTGGTTAAACAGTTGGTTATTCTTGTAGTAACTGGCTAGCAGTAAATCCTATAATCAGAAACTAGGGCATCCAAAAATATGAGTTACATACAGTGCAATTCAATTTGACTTTTGACCTCACTGTTGGGGTTGAGCAAATGGACAGATTTATTCTTTCCTAGCATACCCGTAATTCAATAATTTATACACCGAAATCAAGTGATGTAAGCTCTGTGGTTTTTTATTTCACAGCATAATCACTTCGGATGAATCCTCAACCATTAATGGTTTGCTCCTCCCTTTCTCCCCATTGCTAAGCAATGGTAATAGGGGTGCTTTTGCTCTATGGCCCCATGGAAGTGGTGCCCACTCATTGCTGGATGCAGCCTGAGTTTTCTCATGCATCTCAATCTCTGCAATTAGCATCTGTTCTCAGGCTTGATGCCCAATCCACAGCAAAAGTTTACTAAGAGTGTATTGTTTTGGTTAATTTAGAAGCACTATTTGCGATATTTGACTTTTATATTGTTCACATGAATTTCTTGCAGTTTCATCACTGTTCTGTAACATCATTCTAGAATAATGACTTATTCCATTCCCCAAATATTTGATGAACATATTTCAAAAAGTTTATTTTCTGTTACACATCTTTTGTTTCATTTGGTGGGAGGAACGGGGTACAAGTTCGAGATGGCGAGGCTTCAATCAATACAATATCGCCACAGACATTCACCAGATTTGTTTTATGTCTGCAATTTGCATATCCAAGGCTCACTAGACAGTGAGAATAAAATAAGGTCACATTGACTTTCTTTCCTCATTAAACTTTTAAGATTTATTTATTTGTGCATACAGAACTGGGGTGCAGGCCAGAGGCTCAGGGGCGGTGAGAGGCTTCACCAGAGACAGAGTGGGGAACAGAACAGGCAGATCAACGAATTCCACTGCTGAGGGGAGCAGCGGGCGGGTCAGGAGAGGTCTGCCGAGCCATGTGGTCACCTCCGGGGCAGGCGGGAATCGAACTCATGCAGAAGCGGCTTCAGATTCTCAGTGCTGTGCTTTAACCCGCTGCGCCACCAGGGAGGGCCCCCTCATTAAATTTTAATGCTCAATTTACAAGAGCTCAAGCCTCTACTGACTATTATATAGGAATCCCCCCCAAACACAACATGTCCTATTATTTCTGGTGAACCACAAAAAATTACTGTGCATATATGTTCTTCATTTCCTATCCATAACCTGCAGGCCAGTGGATGACTTTGAGGACACCCCATAAAGAAACTTACTACCGCCAGGATAACTGTGTTTTGACATATATCACTGGGGCCAAGAGTGCTTTATCCCAGTGTTCACACAATGCTTGTGAGCATAGATATCTCTGCAGAGCAAAAAAGGTTTCCCCTATTTTGCTTGCTGTTTAATTTTGCCATCTGGGCCATGAGGTGACACTGCTGAAGTCCAGAGTGACACAGCTGATCTCAGGAATGGACAATCCCTTCAACCTCCTCAAATGTACTTATCACAACAATTTATGCAACCCAACAACAGCATTAAGTAATTACATTTCCTTTACATCAACATGCATTGCTTTGAGTAAAAACCACCAGGAATGTATTTGCCACTGACATTTGCAGAATGGATGCATACTAACTCTAGACTCACTAGTGAAAAAGTTGAGGTGTTTATTTCCAGAAATCAAGTGCAAACCCGGGCTGAGTACCCAGTGAATTTTGGTAAATTTCCTTTGATCTTTCATTTGAATGATTTAGGGAATTGTTTCAAAATCTCGCTAAAATTTTCAGAAGAGAACATCTATATTAAAAACGAATAAATTATTATACCAGAAACATGTAACAAATGGACACCAATATATAAAACCAGAGAAAATAATCCATATTTAATTTGGTGATATTTATTTTCTTTAGAGTAAATAACATTTAAACAAGAATGATAATGCAATTACATTTACTAACTGCCAGATGCAGAATACAGGATATGAAAGACAGCAGGAAAAAATGTACAATTAACAGTTTTGGTAATTCTTTCAGTAATTTTTAGGTTGCAATTATTTTTCATTCTTAAATGACTATAGAAAAATATTTTCACAATGGTATATGTAATTTGGCTCTTTATCAGAGGACTATGTGTCTATTGAAATACTGAAAAAGGCAGAGAGGAAAACATTCTTGCATTAATTAGGTCCTCTGTGGATTAACACAAGTGCCGTTAACTGTGCTCCTAGTTTGCATGAGCCCTAACGCTCTGGTGTTTTGTCAAATCATGCAATAATTGATTTCAAGAGGACAGATTCTTAACTTGCGGGGTATATCAGACTCACTTGGGAAAGCTTCAGAAAAATCATAAATGCCCTGATTGAACTGGCCTGGGGAGGGGATACCAATTTCCGCATGTGATCTAATGCACAGCCACATTTGAGAACCTGTGTTCTGGAATTAGAATTTTTTAGATCACACCTACGCTCCTGTGATCAATCCTGCTGACTGTATGGAGGCAGTTTATAACGTGTAATAGTGTGTATTCTGAATTTTGAATGTACGTTGGAGTTTCAAGTCAACTGTGTTTTAGATGCCTCACATTTTGCAAATTACTTAACCTTGCTAAACTTCACTTTTCCCATGTGATGAGGATCAAACTAAGCAAAGTGTATACAGTATTCCACAGAGTGCTCAATGTCCTATTACTAATGCCTAATTTGAATTATTATACATAATTTAAGTAATACATAGAGATATCTTATCAAAACACTTGACACTCCTTGTTGCGCTTATGTTGTTATTATCAACATTTTAACTACATTGGCTGTGATTTATCTTCTCTGGTCAAATTACCACTGTCAGTCTGCTGCAGCAGTCAATTTATATATATATATATATATATATATATATGTTTGTTTTTACATCATTTTGTGCCTTTTTTCCATGTCAGCTGTAATCCCCATGGGATTCCCATCACCAAGTCACCTGTGTGCCATCACCATAGTCCAGTGCACTCCCTCACCCCCATTTTTGATCGCATTCCCTACTCCACCCCTGTAAAATGTCTCTGGTATATAATTGTTCATTATTATTATTATTTCCCCCCTCCCCGGCCCTTTACGCTCCTGCTATGAGTGAAGTCATTCGGTGTTTTTCTTTTTCTTTCTGGCTTTTTTCACTAAGTAAAATCCCTTCCAGCTCCATCCATGTTGCAGCTGTCAATTTTTAACAAGGTGAATTAAGAGAAAAATCTATTGGTGCACGTACAATATAGACTAAAACAAAACTCAGCACCTTTTAAAAGATTAATGTGGATAAAATTCCAGGTTATCCAACCCCTTTTTAAAAATAGAACTTTAATAGTCCACCTAACAAAGTAATTCTGAAAAGAAAAAAAAATAATTCATAAAAGTAATTTTAAGGTATATCCTATGTAACTTTCTCCTGTTTTGATAAACATTGTTTCAAGCATTTTCTTTAGTGTTTAAGAAGTGAAAGATTGTTTCACCTGCACGGGTTTCAACTGATAGATGTTGGAACTATTGGGTATGCTTATTTGCCATAACTTTTATTCTGAAATATTTTTAGAAAAGTTACCAAAAATAATGCAACGTTCTTCATATAGAGTGCTTCACTCAGTTTTCCCCAGTGTTAAGACATTAGTTGTTAAACCACAAAGCAGATACTGGAACATGGCTCTTAACTAACCTACACACTTAATTTGATGAACTGAGCACTTTGCCAGCTTTTCTATTAATGTCCTTTTTCTGCACCAGGATCCATTGTCAGATTGAATTGAGTTGTCCATCCAGCCCCCATATTCGCCTTCACCCTGTGACTCTAAAGTCCTTTTTTTTTTTTGGTTGTTGTTGTTATTGTTTTTGGTATAATCTTAGCAAGGCTGAAAGTGGTTTGGTAAACTCCCCTTAAATGTGGTGTATCTGATGTTGTCTTGTGAACAGACTGTGGCATGGAGTTTTAGAAGGAACACTGCAGAGCAGTGAAGAGCTCTCCTCAGTACGGACGCCTCGTGGATGTCTGGTCTATTCAATACACTTCAAGTCAGTGCTGAAATGATTTCTTTTGTTGTTGAAATGGTTCCTGCTCATTCTGCTCTTTCAATGTGCCCCCTCCCTTCTGAAAACATTCTTCATTCATTTTTCTATGCACAAGTGGTTTAATTCTACTTTTTTTATGATAACACATTTTATAAGGAAATTTTTCAGTAACATTTAAAATGGAGATTACATTTGTTTTTAATCACATAATCTTTTCCAAAATGACTTTTACTGCAACTATATTTATCAAAATATTCTGCTGATGTTTGAACATCCTTAAAAGGCAATAAGGTATTTCTTTTTACAAACTCAAGATAAGATTTGTCAACGACTCCATGCCTCCCTGACATTGAATAGTGTATTATGAGGTAATGTGTTATCTTGAAGCTGGCCATCATGTATGTGAGTAGATTATACCACATTTCTTAGATGATTGTCAAAACCTGCCTCCAGCTTCTATATATTGAAATAAATGTTTATAAATGCCATGTCTACATGTCACATAATCAACATATGAAAGAGTAAATTAATTCTTCTGAATTCATTATTTACAGATATGCCTGAGACTTTCACATATGTGTAGCTGGAAGTCATGGCTAGTATATTACGTTCTTTTTCTCACTATTCGTGAACTGTGGCTTTTCAAATAATTCCATATTGGCCTGTTTTTGCCATCAATGGACTTATTTGGAAACTGTTTGTGAATGCATAATCTGTGACAGCCCCTTCTGTCACATTCAAGATGGTTTCCTCTTTATAAAAAAAAATCTGATATACAGAGGGTTTGTTTGTTTTGTTTTTTGTTCTTCTTTTTTTTTTTTTTTTTTACAAAAGCAGACACTAATAAAGTAAAAGACAAGTACCTTGCATGGATAACTGAAGTCTGTGACCCATAATCTATTCAGGGTTTAAAAAACAAGAAAACTAATCTTTTAAAATAGAATTATTTTATGAATCATGCGGAAAAGAACATTTATCATTATTAGCGCCATCCTCCCCATTGTGGATTTTCTCAGCTGTGTGAGAGCTAGTTCATATTTATAGATGTTGCTTTCTGCACAATGGCAGAGAGCCAGGAGAGCAGGCAAGTTGGGAAGAAGACTTGCACACGCCAGAAGTGTCTCTGATTCTGGCTGAGCAGGGATAGGGTGATGTACACTACACCTCCTCCTGCTTCCTACAACACACACACACTTCATGTTTATATATCACAATGTACATATTTTTCAACGGTGCATCCGCTAACAAATGATTGTAGCAGGGATAGGGTGAGGAGAGCAGCCCCGAATATAAAGTCTTGGTATTCACTGGGCCCCAGGACACAGTGGGTGCTGCTAAAGCAACATGGGTGGGCTCTGGCTCGGTGCCCTTTAAAGCGTTTTATGTATGACTGCATTTCTCACTATGCTGCAAACTCATGGTGCAAACCGAAAAGGTATTTCTCAGGTAAGTGAATAAATGAATGAAAAAATGAAAGAACGAATAGCTCCCAGGCATTTGGTATTAATGTGATGGGAAAGAGAACCACGTTCTGCAATTCCTGGGCAATTTGAATAGTAAGTGGACCAGAGGCTTCGGAAGATTCTTTCAGGTATATTCTGGGTGAAAGACTTCATTAGCTAAAACAGGATAATGAAGCTGAAACCCTTGATCAGCTTTCTCAGAATGTTGCCTTCAGTAATTGATCATCCCTTCATTCTATTGATTTTTCCTTTAAAGAAAAATTACCTTCTTTCTCTTTTCTAGTTACTATGAATGTACAGAAGCATTCATCATTGTGAGCAATTCTCTCTCCAGTTTAATTTAGCTGTCATCCATAAAGCATCCCGATCTTAGGAATAAACAAGATTATTGTTTGAAATCATTTTCTCATTTTTTTCTGTCTCCTGATTTGATCAAAACCAATCTAAACTAAATGATTTCAGAGCTTCAGATGGAAAAGTTACACTCTCGGAGGGATATAAACTTGCTACTTAGCACTCAATAATTCTTTGACAACAAATGATACTTTGGGACTCAAAAAGAAAAGAACACAGAGATTTTTGTATAAGCTTAGCTTCTTATTACCAACATCTATATATCTTTAAGGTTTACACAGTATACATATAGTTATCGCAGCCTATTTTAAGCTCATAACAACTGAAATTACATGAACAAAAATTCACACTACACCTCCTCCTGCTTCCTACAACACACACACACACACACTTCATGTTTATATATCACAATGTACATATTTTTCGACAGTGCATCCGCTAACAAATTATTGTAGCTGTAGTATTTGATACCTTTGCATTCTAGACTTTTGGCTGGACTTAAGGGACATACTCTGCCTGTGACAACCTGTGGCACTTACATTACCAGGGCAGTGGGTTTCCCAGGTGGGGCTGGGCAATACCAGTCAGGTGGGGCTGGAAGCGGAATTACATTGCTGCCGCTGGACCCAGCTGGGTCCTCAGGGCACAAGACTGGAGTTTCCTGTAGCACCCCCAGGTGAACAGCACTGCTCAAGGACCTTGCTGAATCAGGGCTGGAGCCCGTTCATGGTGAAGCTTCCAGGTCTGCGGTTAAGTTCACTGACAGAGGATCTATTCCCGAGTACACAGATGGGTTTGACTGCCACTGGATGTCTGAGGGGGCTCATGCCAGGCCCCTGGCCGGCTGCCAGTGCCGTGGCAGGGCATGATGGAGCAGGGTTACAGGGGCTCTGGAGGGTCTATACTCAGGAATGAGGCCCACAGGTCTACTGTCAGCACGCAGCCAGGCCTGACTACTGCCAATTGCTGGGTGTGCAGGGCTTCCCTCAACCGCGGCAGAGTGTGGCTGCCAGTGAGTGTCACAGCCACCTCTGAGTCTGCTACCACTGTGATGGCCGCTGGCCTGGTATCACCAATGGCAGGACTAGAGATGTGTCAGAGGACGGCTTGGGCATCTGCGCTGCCGACTGTGACACCAGAGCCTTCTGGGGCCACAGAAGGCCTGGCTCCTGTCTCCTCCAGCATCCACCCATATTTCCACAGAGTTGGAGGGTTATTTCTGTGGCAGTATTAGGAGTTCATTTGCTTTGTTTCTCTACATTCCGTATATGAGGGGAATCATGTGATAACTGTTTTTAATTTTCTGCATTATTTCTCTTAGCATGATCACAACAAGTTCCATTCATGTTGTTGCAAAAGGCAAGAATTCTTCTTTTCAACAGCTGAGTAGTATTCCATTGAGTATGTGGCTGCGTCTTTATTCCACCATCTGCTAAGGGGCATTTAGTTCTTTCCTCTATGTTAGGTATTGTAAATAGTGTTATGAGTTACACATGGGGACATAAATCTTTTCAAACTTGTGTTTTCACATTCTTCAGATACACACCTAGTAGTGGAATTTCTGGATCATATAGTTGTTCAATTCTCAATTTTGTTTGCAGCATCTTCATTCTGTGTTTCACAGAGGGTGTGTCAATTTACCTTGCCACCCACAATGTACAAGAATTGTTTTCTTGGTCAATTAAGTAGGGATTTTTTTTGTTGTTGTTATGGTTGTTGCATTATTGGTGTTCTTTTATTCTGACAATCAAATCAAGATGCATAATCAGCAAATACATTCCTGGGTTTCGTGGGTTGCTTTTCATTATGTTGACAGTACTTTTAATATGAAATTTTAATTTTGATCTATTTTTAAATTTTACCTAATTTGTGTGTGTGTGTGTGTGTGTGTGTGTGTGACCTGTGCTATTGGTGTCTTACCCAAGAAGTTATTGCTGAATTGAATGTAATGAGGCATCTTCTCTGTGTTTTCATTGAAGAGTTAGCTCTTACATGTAAGCCATGTATATGTTTGAGTTATTTTAAAAAATATTTATTTATTTATGCATACAGAACTGGGGTACAGGCCAGAGGTACAGAGCCAGTGAGAGGCTTCATCAGACACAGAGTGAGGAGAACAGGCAGATCAACGAAGTACACTGCTGAGGGGAGCAGCAGACAAGACAGGAGAGGTCTGCTGTGCCACATGGGTCACTTCTAGTGCAGGGATCGAACTCTCACTGAAGTGGCTGCGGCTAGCCTGCAGTGTTGCATCCTAACCTGCTGCAACACCGGGGAGGGCCCCGTCTGAGTTACTTTTTGTTTATGGTATAGGATAAAAGAACAACATCGTTTCTTTGCTTAAGATACCAAATTCTTCCAACGTGCGGAAAAGATTTTCTTTTCACTCGTCGAATGAACTTAGCACCTGTGTTAAAAAGCTTTCTTTTTAAATAATAAAAAAAAGGATATTGAAACTCTGTCTGTATTTTTAGAAGAAAAAAAGAAGACTTAAGATATGAACATTTATTGTACCATCTCATATACCATATATGTTTTGCTTTTTTGGCTGATGACCAATATAATTCATTTCAATAAACTTGCAGGATTTTGAAAACTATCATTTGATGATATCATTTTCTGGCTCCTCTATAGGCCCCTGTTACCACTACAAAAACAATTCAAAAATTTGGAGCATTGAATATGTGATGGAGCTATCGAGGAGGGTCATTCTTATCATTTGGCCATGTAAATAAACTTCAAAGACTGTTGTTAATGAACATTATGGGTTTCTCATTTTTCATTGAGAACCAAAGGAAATTTTGTGAAGTTGATTCTCACTGTTTTATATCATCAGTTGTTTGGATCTGCAGCTAAATGTGGGTCTCAGACATGTGCACTATTAAGCTCACCGTCACTGGCACTGACACCATTGTTAAACCATGGAAAAACAAATCACATTAACCTTTCCATTGAGCCATTATTAAGAGTGCGTTGAGGAGAAAATCCCAGGTACATTTCGAACATTTACTTAAGAACAAAAGAGTAAGTCTCAGAGTAAACATGTCTCTGCTTCCAGCCTCACCAGAGGGAAATCTAATTCATGTTTACTTAAATTTATGGTTAGAAAAGACCTTGAATATAAGGGCATCTTCACCTAAGACTCTCACTTCATTCATCTATGAGTGAGCTTTGATAAGAAGTGCACCTAAGTGATTTGTAGAATTCCTTCCTAAGTCTCTCTCCATTGAAAGTGAATTTCTTCTGTAGATTGGGAATATCCGTGTGAATAATAAATGAGAACATTGAACATCACACAACTTTTGGGAATATGAAAATCCCACAGGATTTTTTTTTTCATTGACTTGTTTTTGTTTGATTCGATATAGTGTAGATATTTATTTAGAAATAAATAATTTAGAATATTGGGATCTTTACCATCTCCAATAACACCATATTTAGAGGCTTTAAACTGTTTGGGGTTTTCGTAGAATTCCAAAATAAGGAAGAAAAATTATGTTGGAGGGCATCATCTCCACTACTTCAGTGAATGAACAAATAAGACAAATGCAACTAAGACCAGATTTCTAAACCATACTGAAATTATTTAGAGGGACAAAGATTCCCAAAATTTGAGAACGAACCTTAAAGTAATACAATTTCTTTTTCCTTCTGAAAACAGATAAAATCTAGATTAACAATGCTAGAAAGAACTTTGATGATCAACAATGAGCTTCTCAATGGTTTCTGTGAGGATGAGCATTTTTAAAATACTTGAAAATTATTTGCTAGTTCTATTAATATTCTTATTGGCAAATGGATACCTGGGCTTGACACCAATTCTTAAATATTCCTTAATTACTTATATCCTAATTAAGGTAAATTTTACTGTCTGTTTGAATGTGTCTGTTTCATCCATAATAAGACTTTCAGATAATTTTAATGACTTGGAGGTGATGTTTTCTAAATATTTCCATTTTATTCTGTAGATATTTCAAGAGGTCCTGCATCAATTTTATTAGCTAACTTTGGTTAGCTTTACTGCCTTTGTAACTTTGCATCCTCATATTAAAAAAGAAGAAAAGAAAAAGAAGTCAGTCTGTTTCCACAATAGCATTTTTTTGTTAACTTGGACTTAGGTTAGAAGTAGATTAATCACCTATATAAATATTTTGAAAACACTAGGTAGGGCAGGCCAACAGAAATATCTACAACTGCGTCTAAAAAACATCTGGAAATGGAGGAATGATCAGACAGCAGAAGAAAAAACACAGCATCTTAAAAAAGAAATGAAAAAAAACTTTTTCCAACGTTTTGATTCTTCAATAAAGTACTGGAATTCTTTTAGAACATAGTATTTTGGAACTGTATGTCCAATCTTCAAACTTTTCAAGGTAATAATTTGACCCAGTTGGTTGTTTTGACTTTTTCCATTTCAATTTTCTGGGTAGTCATAAAGTATTTTGTCTCCAACATAGAATGGGTTGGTCTAATATTCCAAAACCCAAGAATAAAGTATATAGATTCTAACCTGTGAATTGATGTGCATTTAACTTTTCTGTAAAACTGGTTTCCTTCTGGTTGTTATATAAAAGTATTTTATATATAAAAATATGGAGGAGCATTAATTAGTTAAGTGAGTCATCCGGATAAGATCCCAGTAATTAAGCAGTACCCACTATCAATTGAATTACATACTTACTGGTCTTCAAACATAGTACACATGTGAAGATAATAAAATAGTGAACAAAACATAAACTGAGGCTCTTACAGGTAAATCGACTGAAGTCTTAATAAGTCACAGTCAAGGCAAAGATAATATCTTCTGAAAATAAGGCAAAATTTTGTTCATTGTATCTATCCATGGGTAATACCAATGTTTCTTATTTAAGAGAGTTCATTGTCAGGACTGTTCAGTTACATCAACCCCATCTACAGGACATAAACACATTATATATGAATATCAGATATGTATGCATTTTGGTTGATATGCACTGGAATTCAAGTGATCTCTCAAACATCTGTAAAATAACTCATTTTCTATACCTGCCATAATTTAGTGGTTGAGGGCAGGTACCTTCTAACCAGTGAGGATTAGAGGTCTCAGTGGTCCTGCTTTGGCCCTGTGTGTTTGGGCATTGACCCAAGAGGGAAGGGGTGGGTTTAGGTATTGATTTGGACACTCCAATTTAGCTATATTCTTTCTCTTCTCTATTTAGCTCTCTTCCATTGAAGGTCTTGTATACTATGTTTACTAAGATGCAGTGCAAGGCAGACCCCATTTAGAGCAGGCAGGTCTGGAGGGCCCCAGGGTGCTCATCAGCCTGCCAGCTAACAATGCAATTGATAAGGAACACAGAGAATGTCCTGTGTTTAATACAGGATAAATGTATGAAGATATATGTATTTATGTACAAAGCCCATGAACTTTTGTTCCATTGCCAAGATTGTCAGAGATTTAATGCGTCACTGTGGAGAAGGCAAAATTTATGTTTTGGCTTTGATCTCATTTCTGTAGGTTCCATGAAGAGAGGTGTCATCATGAATACTAATTATGTATGAGAAGAAAACTGATTACAGGGGAAAGCAGCAATAAATCATATTTTTCTAAAGACTATGTAGGATAGCAATTGAGTAAGTACAACAGCTTAAGGCAGTGAGAATGTTGATCTGGTATCTGATTTTTCCTCTGTGCTTCATCATAATTGGGAGAAATGCCTGTACTCTCCTTTAGTGTTCGATAAGGAAGCAGAATCAAGCAAGTCCAAACTCAACTTCTCCCTTAAATTATACTAAATTAGCATTTCTTGTTTAGGATACAACTTTTAATATGTAGAAACTTGAATGTCAAATTCAAAATAGCAGGGCTGACTTTTTAAAATGTTCTCATAGTGGCTTAAGTTTTTTTCCTAGTGGTAGTGAAATGTAATGGGGAAAAAAAAAAGATTAATGATTGATACCTGATTGTATGATCTTTGGTAAATAACATTTGTGTAGTTTTAATTTTATATCTTACAAAAATGAATAATACCAACTATCTCAATAATGGAAGCTCAAGGCAGAAGGTAGTAGAGAGTGACCAATGTGTTTTCAGAGTTATCTATATGGTAAGTGACAGTGCCACTGTATTGAGGTTGAAGTTGGGCAAGCTCCTAGTCCTATTATCATAGCTATTTTCAGAATGATATTTGATGTGTGCACCTCTCATTTTTCCCACCAAGGAAATGGCAACTTATTTCTCTTACCAAAACGTTGTTTGGAAGTAGATGGCACACTGTGTTGATTAATTTCCTTATTAAAGGACTTAGATTTTTCAATTATTTTCTCCCATCAAGTCTCAGAACACAATAAGCTCTACTAAAGGTGCAATGAATTGTAATTCTTTTAAAGCAAAAATAGAACTCTAACCACTTGCATCAGAAAATAATTGGTAATGTTTACTGAGTGATTAATATGTGCCAGATACTATTCTAATTGCCTTGCATATATTAATTATTTCATTTCCTTCTTATCATACCCCTATGAAGAAAGTACCATTATTACCAGCATTTTAAAGATGAGGGGAGGAAGAAAGGTCTATGTTCACACAGCTGATAAGTAAATTAACCAGAATCTGGACCCATGCACCGTGGCTCCAGAGTCCATATGCTCAAATACTTTCTCAAGAATCAGTTTAACCATACGATTGAAGTTTGCAAATCACTGAAATTGAGACTGGGCTACAACTCACAACGCGTTTGATTCACTTTGAGCAAGTTACATAGTATTTGTCAACCTAATTTTCCTGCCATCTTTTTGATGGAATTAAAAGCAGCACTATAGAGCCTGGAAAAGAGTATTAATTTCCTTAGAACCATTTTAATGTTTTTTAAGTCTTATGTTCATATTTCTGAGATGATCAATTGTGATATTTCAGTGAAAATATTTTGAAAATTGCCACAGGATAAATAACAGGAGTTATTTCTATTAATTAGTATTATTAAAATAAATAGCAACCAATTGAAATGGACCAGGCATTGAGCCAAAAAACTTTTACTCATTGTTTCAAAACTCTGAAGAAATTGTTAAAACCCTAGAACCATGAAGCAACTATTCTACATATGAGAAAAATGAGTCACAGAAAAGTTAAGCGGTATGTTCATTATATTATGATATGCAGGAAGTGCTGGAGTTTGGGGTGCTCTGCAAGCATAGTTAACTCCCAAACTTCAAGTTCTGTAGTGTAAAGTATGATTAAAATCATACTGCTTTGAGCACTTTAGAGATAGTTATTGCACTATGAACAGAAAGACTATAACCAGCTACTTGAGCTAGTGAAATGGTATGTTTAAAATGAGTCATTTTTTTTGTAATGGTTGATACATTTTAGGCAGAACTTCATGTCCTTGGAGAAGAAAAGAGAATTACTAGCAACCATTGAAACCATTAAAATTTTGCATTTAAAAAGATACTATACAGTGCTCAGATAATTTCGTCAGTCTTCTTTTTCTTTTCATCAGCTTATCCATGCATTCCTTTCTTTATTCATTTATTTATTTATTCAATATCTCTAAATTAGGTTATTTTTTGTCCTAGTAGTTGAATTATATGACTTTGCAGTAAGACAGATCTGAATTCACATTGTGGTCTGTAAACTTTTCATTTTCATAACTAGTGTAGCTCATATAATCTTCAAATGGAAATAGTAATAGTATCTACCCTATGAAGTTGTGAGTGCTCAATGTGCTAACTATGCGGATGCATCTAGAACGAGCAGTATCTGGCATACAGTAAGAACTCAATGATGCTTATTTATCATCATCTTCTTCATGTTACTACTACAAATACTGCCCAATTTGTAAAACTTGCTACTCTCAAATTACACTGTATTAAATGGTTATCTGGAAACAAACAATCTAGTTCTTGGAACATAATTGGTGATCTGGAAGGAGAAGCACCATTTCCCTAGAAGCAATCTTATAAACATTTCTCTGATTCCTAGCATACCCTGCCCAATTCCATTTATGCTATCATGTAATTTTATGAATGTTATTTATCAAGTTTAAAGCAACAGATGGACCAGAGTTCTTCAAAGCTCTAGCTAGAGAACTAGGAAAAATAGTGATGGAGACATATGTCAAAGGGAAGAACTAACTGTAGCTAGGTTGACATAGCTATGAAAGAGAATGAAATCATTAAAAATTAAAGAGTTTAGGTAGTAGTAAATTAAGCGATTCAACACTAATAAGTTACAGAAGAAGTAAAAACAGAACTTGCAAGAGGTCAATAAGGAAATGTTCCAGGAGGTTCAAGAATGTTCAGGAATAAAGTATAGGAAAATAAATATGGGAGAGCTTGGGTGGGGAAACAGCAAGGGGACGGTAAGACCTGCCCTTCGAAACGGAGGCAAAATTGTTGAGACAAGGGAGAGGTTCCACTTCTATCTGGACTTACTCAAACGTATGTTTTTGAAACTTGAGCTAAGTAATCATTAGATCAAGGGGTGCTGCTGTGTGCCATAATCTGAAGGTCAAAGAGAGTCACTAAAGAAATGCAGTTCAGGGGTACAATACTTTCTACTACAATAGTCATCTCAATTTTTGCGGATTACTGTGCAGGTGGACTAAATATTGCATCCTGCTGCTAGGCAATTCGATAAAATACTGTAACTCTGAATTTTGCTTGAAATCATTTAGTGTTTTTCTTTTCTAATGAAGCACTCAAAGAAATATAAACATCCAGTATATTAGCACACAAACATTTTGGGTGACGTTATAAAGCTCAGTATTTATTAACAAAACGGGTACATTATTTTTAACAAGCTGAATGCAACGTTTATTGACTCACGCAGCCGTTTTCAAAGGCCACCAGATATTTAGTTCCCTGTCAGCATTACTAGTGGCTAAATACTTTAATATATAATTTAAAAGCTTTTCCTAGAGGATTATAAGCTCAGCTAGATTGTTCATTCAGCACTACGGTATGCAGATTTTTCCGTATGTTGAATCAAGTTTGTTGACATGTTGTTCCTCAGAGTCTTTAAATTTTGACATCTCAGATTTATTATAAACTCTGTGCATGGGATCTTGAACCTCACAGGGCACTATCTGCCATGGTATCTGTCTCCAAAGTGGCTGCTCAATAACCTCATCTGCCTGGAAAAATTGGCACTATGAAAGTTACACTACTTTGCTTGGCCAGTTATTGGGACGTGTAAAGATGTTTACCTAGTCTAAAATGCACTGATCAGTTGTTTAAACATTTTCTTTTTGTACCTCTCAAGAGAATATGAAAGTTAGAGGAGAGGAAGAAGTAGTTTTGCGATCCTCCATGCTGTCTGTGTACTGATAGGTATCCTACCCTCTCAGAAAACAAAAGGAGGTAAAATTGTTGAGTACTGATTTTTGCAAATCAGATTTTTTTTCATAATTTGAAACTATAGCTAAGTTGCTTTGTTTCCCTAACATTCCCGCCTTCTGGGAATATGTATGCATAACACCATTCAAAATTTTGTATGATGCCTTAGAGAAGTTATCAGTGGCACTTAAATATTGCCTGTACTAATTTCTTGTTGGTGCTTTAACAAATTACCAATTATGTGGCCACTTAGCCAATAAAAATGTATCAGCTTCCGCTTTCTATCAGACAGTAATCTCACAGAGGTTTCACTAGGTTAAAATCAAAATGTCAGTAGATAGGGTCATCTTTCTTTCTAGTGGATATAGAAGAAAAGCTGTTCCCTACACACTTCCAGCTCCTAGAACTGCCCACACTCCCTGCCTAATACTTCACTTCTCAGGTCTTCAAATCCTGCAGTATCATATCTTCAAATATTCCTCTCCTCTGACTGCTCTTCCATTGAAACTATTTCTTCAGCTGACACTGTTGCCTCTTTTTAAAAAATATATTATTTAAGTACCATCATTTTACATTCTTGCAAGAATTTTCACACTGTAGGCTCAACTCCCCCTCCCCCACCCCAGTGTAGTCACTGTAGCCCTCCCACTACTGAAGCACCCATAGTCCACCTTGGTCCATTGTGTTACACCTCCATTTCCTTTTTCATTCCCCCTACTCCCAAAGCTTGAGATAAGTGGTTTGTTTTGAAGGGTTTTAAAGCCTGTCTTTGTGTGACCCTTTGTGTTTTTCTATAAGGATCAGAGTTGATAATCCAACATAAACTCTCCATCTCTGGACTCTTAATTGTATCTGCTCTCAGTAGTTTGATTAAAATTCTTCCTCAATGAGCAGCTGCTGTATGGCAGAGATTTCCCTCAACTAGTTTTATCCTTCTGCATTTCTGTGAAGAATGAGCAGATGGTTAAGGATGATAAGTGGTAGAAAAGATTAAAAAAAAAAAAAAAAAGAGGAGCGAGTTTGAAGGCAAACTCTGAGTGAATCCTGAGGTGATCTTCTGTGAGTAAAGTAAGTGAAATTCATGTTGCCCATTAAAATCACATGATTTGCTGGCTTCTGACTTTCAGGTTCAGGAGACTTTACTCTGCTGCTGCTTTAAGGCAAGCTAACTGCAGAATTCATGATCTTTTCTGTGGATTTTAGCCTCATTCTTTTCTCTGTACCCATACTCATACTGTCTTCCCTGCTCCTTGGGATGTCCTTTTTGGACTGATCTCCCTTCCAAAATCCTTTTCAAACATCAGTTCTTATTGAATTGCTCTTGCCTTTTCACCCCCGAAGGCCACCCCCTCCTTTGTGCTCCTACTGAATTGTGTTTATTGTAAAACAGTTCTCAAGCAGACTTAATGTGTCTTCCTTGCTACACGGTGAGTTTCTCCTGAAATGAACTGTATGGACCTTTGTTTTGCATCCCAGCACATATCCTCGGTACTGAAAAAAATCTGGGGAGATGGACACGGCTTGCTGAATGCCTTCCTGATAATGGAGGCTCAGGAGATAGCTGGCCACATGGAATGTGGATGCAGTGGTTCTGAGCTCTGGTCACCAACTCTCCAGTATTGACATAACGTCTATAAGAAATGGCTTGTTAAATAAATGGACACAAAGCAGCAGATTTGGGTATTATCACTCACTGCTTCTTTTCTTTCTCACCTGAAAAAGACAATCTCTGCAATAGTGACAGCCACCCCTTAGTGCACTCGCTATCAATCCATGTGTTGTTAAACTGTGAAGTTCATATGCCTATTCATATAAGTTAAAATAGTCTTTTGCCCAAGATTATGCTATAATTGAGGTATGGAGTCATTTTTTTTTTTATTCAAGTCATTCACTGCTACTTAATTATTCTCAGAAAACAATTCTGGGTTCTGTCCTCCGACACATATGAGTACTAACTAATTGCTAGACACACTCACAAAGTCCCGAAAAACATTTGCACTGATCGGTTGCTTTTAAGTCAATAATAAGCAACCAAGATCCAATAAATTTAGAGTGACCTTTTCCCTGTCAGAATTGCCTCAGCTTCAGAAGGTTGCCTGATATATTGAGTGTTATCTAGTTTCATGACAAGACTTGTAGACTCAAGAGAATATTAGTGCTTATTTAAAAAACACTTTCTATAATACTTAGAGGTAAGGGCAAGGGGAACATAATGAGTAGAGAAAGCAATGCCCAATGTGATATGGATAAGAAAGAGTTATATACAGTGATAAATCTTCAACTGTGATTTGCTGAGAAATTAATTTTAGCTCCTACCTACTGAGTGCCCTCTATGTACCAGACATAATAAGCACCAAGATACATTATCTACATTAATTTTCAAGACAACCCACTGAGGCAGGTATTATTAATATTCTTATCTTACCAATAAGAGAACAAGGATCAGCAACATTAACTTTCAAAACTCACTGAGTTACTAAGTAGTGAAAATGGTTCTTAAACTTAGTTATTAGCTGATTCTGGATCATGTGCTTGACCTCTATATAGCAGACTCCCCTATGAGAACTATTAGTTTTATTTATTTATTTCCAGTTTTACTGAAATATAATTGACCTATAACATTATATAATTTTAGTTGTAAAACATGATGATTTGTTATATCATCTATGGCAAAATGATGAGTGCAATAATATTAGTTTACACGTTCACTGCTCACATAATTACCTTTTTTGTGGTGAGGACAATTAAGATATGCTCTCGCGGCAACTTTCATGTATGCAAAAGAGTACTGCTAACTATCGTTACCATGATAGACACAGACTCCCCAGAGCTTATTTATCTTATAATTGGAAATTTTTATCCTTTGACTCACCCCCATGCCATTGCCGCTGGCAACCACTGTTCTACTCTCTTCTTCTGAATTCAGCTGTATTAAATTCCACATATAAATCACACAGTATTTTTTTCTTTCTCTAACTGACTTATTTCACTTAGCATAATGCCCTCAAACTTCATCCATCCCGTCCCAAATGGCGATAGATAGTTATTTTCTATGGCTGAATAATGTATCGTGCCTATCAAGCAAAATATATTACATTATATTTTCAAAGCAGGTAAGAATCTTAATAAATAGCCTCTGAACAGGGTGCACCACTGTAACAAAGTCACAAGGTGTGTTTTGTTTTTGTTTGTGTCTTTCTTTCTCAAGCATCCAAGTTACTCTACCTCTGGAAGTCAAGTGGACCCTAGGAGGCAAAATTTAACTATAAATTGCAAAATCAGAAAGACATAAAATCTCTGAATTGTGTAGCAAATGGGATACATGTCTCCCTCTGTTCCTTATAATACACTTAAAGCAAATGGAATTCATTTTTATAAACATCATAAGAAAAGTGATAACTGAGTGTTTAGGAATCAGGTCAGGATAAATAGAAACTCGAAGCCACTATTGTTACTTTCCTATATGATATTTTATGTTCTATTAATTAATGCCTTCACTGATTAGTAAATAAAAATATAATTAGCTTTCACGTTTACACCCATGATCATGGGTACTTTTGACTGAATACATTCTATATGATTTAAAGTTCTTTAAACTCAAATTCCTGGACTGTAGGTTTTTAGGCACCTAGCCCTTACTATTGGAGAGGAGTTATTTATCTGGAATCTACAATATTATTTCATGGGAAATAGTATTCACTTGCATGATATATTTGCAAACTATATGACTGTAGTGATATGAATGACACATTGGTGTGTTAGAGAAATTGCTTTGACCTCTTCATCCACACATTCTCTGTCTCTCACTAACCCCGATTTTTTTGACGAATCAGTTATAATGTATGAAACATTTATAGAGAATAAAACTTATATATAAGGACAGAGATATAAGTCATACAATTGTTTTATTTTATTTTTTACTTTATTGGCACAACCTTGTGATTTCAACACTGCGTCTTATGCCTCAGTTTTCAATCCATAACATGTAGCTAATTTTGACTTTGACTCAACAGGGATTCTTGTTAGTGCTAAGAAAGACATGACATGACTGGAAACATATAGAATATTTGAGACATTGCTATAAGGTTCTTATATTGCACACATTTCTGCCTTCTATTGATGTTTTCTGTAGGCTGTGTCCATGACCGAGAAAACCAACGTTTTAGGTGCTTAAAGACCAAAAATAATTCTTCTTTTTTTAGTAAACAGCCCATGGTTGATTTGGTCACTCTATTCCATTTGGTCCTTTACAAACTTTGGTATCTTCTTATTTCTCCACCATTATCCTGGAGTATTGTGCTACCTAGCAGAGTTGAAGTTGGATTGCAACCATGCCTGTGTTCTAGTTCACAGGAAGAGGAACCAGCCAAGGGAAAGGAACATGCGGTGCTTTCATGGCCAATTCTAGAAGTGGCATGGTGGCCTCTTCTGCTCTCTTGCTCCTGTCCTACTATGAACGAAGGGCAGCATGACTCACTTGGTAGAAGTTAAGCAAGGGCTCTTGAGTGAGGTTAAGGAGACATGTTTGGAGCATGTTACCACTGCATTTGTTCAGCAAGCTGCACAGATATAACTTCATGCAAATAGCATGAAGTCATTGTGTTAGACCTTGATTACCTTCTCCTTTCTCTGAAGTGAAGGTAGGTTGTTTTCACCAAATGCAAACATTTGTGAACGTTCCTTCAAGGATTTTTTTTTTTTAAAGATTTATTTGTACATACAGAACTGGGGTACAGGCCAGAGGCTCAGGGGCGGCGAGAGGCTTCACCAGAGACAGAGTGGGGAACAGAACAGGCAGATAGAAGAAGTACACTGCTGAGGGGAGCAGCGGGCGGGCCAGGAGAGGTCTGCCACGCCATGTGGTCACCTCCGGGGCAGGCGGGAATCGAACTCATGCGGAAGCGGCTTTAGATTCTCAGTGCTGTGCTTTAACCCGCTGCACCACCAGGGAGGGCCCCTTCAAGGATTTTAAATATTATTTTCAATATATCTGCAATATATATATTTTTAATCTATAGCAAAATTTCTTTTGTCCCATGAAAGGAGTCATCTTGTCACTTGGATTCTTGTGAATTTTCTCCTGTACAATTTCTGATCAAACATTTACAAAATGTTCAAACTCTCATTAACTCAACTGGTTATCTGAAGATGAAATCAGGCATGGTTAAATTATGTTCCAAACCTTGGTGACAAATTTCATCATATCTTAGCTATTATCTTAGTATTTTTTTTAGAATAACTAGTATACAGTTTTAATATGAATTTTAAGCTTTGATTAAGTTTATTCCTAGATATTAAACATTTTTTATGTTATTGTAAATGGTATTGAACTGGAGGTAATTGTGCTAAGTGAAATAAGTCAGAAGAGGAAATATATTACTGAATGATCTCACTCATATGTAGACTATAAAGAAACAAAACAGAGGAAGAGAGAACATTAGACAAAACCAATCCTAGAGATCTAGCTATAGAATTGAGACTACTAGAGGGGAAGGACTAGACTTTGTGGCATAAGCGGGGTAGGGAACCAGTGGACTGTGATGGAGGATGATGGGTAGATTGGGGGTGGGTAGTATGGAAGTACACATCTGAAGAGGTATGAAACTCACCACCCAACTCACATACAGCACTGTAACTCACGTTACCTCAACAAAGCTACAGAGAAAACTTCAATTCAAAAATGCTTATGTTCTTTAAAATATGGCTGACATACAGTAATAACAGTTTGAATTATTCAGGCACATCAATTTCAATGTTGTAATGTTAGTTTAACCTGACACTATCATGTGAAATCAATAATAATGTGTTGTTGATTTAGCAATGTGGTATAATACCTGATAGAATGTTGACAGTTTTCCAAAACCACTCCAATCACATATTTATTCCACTTTTAAAATATGTCTGTGTTCTTCAAGTAAAAATACATTCTTTTGACATACTGGCCATTAGTTTTCAAACTTATTCCACAGAAAATTTCTTCATGTATTTCTAGCGATGCCTGGAACAGAGACACATTCATTTGCATTGTCTAACATGTCTTTATAATTTGTGTATTTATGTATCATAGCAACTAGATTGTCAGCTCTTTGAAATCAAAGGCTTATTATTTCTGACTCCCCACCCCCAGCATTTAATATATTCTTGGAATAGAGAAATTATTAAGTAAATATTTTTTATGAATATGTGCATGATTGAATGAATTAACCCAAGCCAGAGAGTATGTCTTAGTATAGCTACTTAAGATTGTGAAGGCAGGGCCTCACTGGGGGTGCAAGGGATTAGCACTCTGAAGCTATCGGCAGCCACTGCAGCAAGACTGTTCAATCCCCTGCCAGGGAGGTGACCCACATGGTGCAGCAGGCCTCTCCTATCTCCCCGCTACTCCCCTCAGCGGCGTATTTCAGCCTATCTGCCTGTTCTGCTCCCCACTGTCTCTGGTGAATCCTGTGTTCCCCCACACCTTCGGCTTCTCCCCAAGTTATTTTATGCACAAATAAAACTTTAAAAGAAAAAAGAATTTGGCGTGTAGCTGAAGGAAGTGGGGAGCTGAATTTTGTCTTTTTTAACTGATGTAGCAGTTTTCAGTAATACTGGTATTCCAAGTACATTCGTTATTTCTCATTTATAGAGTCAAACACCCTCGCCATCACACTCAGATGAGGCATGATGTGTGTTGTGATGCACTGTCCAAATAATTTAATAGCTGAGAGAAATTTAATTAATACTCATTCTAAGGAGCTGGGAAACTATTTCCATGTCAACCCAGAGTAAAGACAAGTCACCTCATGGCAGTTTTCAGGAGACTAGAAATCATCATAGTTTTAAGATTATGGCTTTACTGAAGAACTGGAAATTGTAAGAAAAGTATAAGGAAGGGGAATATGTAAGACCACAGGAATAAAATGCACTTTTATAAATTAGTAAATATTCAAGCAATGTAGCAATGCTGAAAGTGAGAGTGAATGTTCCTGAACATGCACAATGTGATACTGAATCAAGTAAGAAACTAATAGCAGGAAGAAAATGGGGACTGCAGAATTCGTAGAACCAAGTGGTGATTAAGACAGCGCATATTAAACTGTGTTGGATGCAGTGTAAGCTATAGTTAGTGGAAATTCTTCTTAGGAAAAATAAAACAGCCAAAGAAAGCATTTCTCTCAAAAAGTCAGAAAAATAACCATAGACAAAATACATATAGAGTCAAAGAGAGGAATAAGTATACGTGTCAAGAATTACTGAATACAGCTTTAAACAGAGAGAGCATCAACAGAGTTCAAAGCTGCTGACATTGAATAATAATAAAATTTTGACAATATGTCCAGGGGGGAAAAAGTAAAAATAAATACTAGGAAATTAACAGAAATAAACATGCATATGCTAGAAGTACCAATTATCATAATACTACACATATAAATTTAAAGAGTCATATTCATGTGAAGGTTATAGTTCTAGAAAATATAAATTGCTAAATATAAGAAAAAAGTAGAATATCTGAAGAAATCAATAAAATGCATATATTTAATCTGTACTTAAAATATTCCATCAATAAGGATTATACTGCCTTGAAAATAAATACAAAACCATAAGTTTTAATTTTTTTCTTTTATAAATGTTCAAGGAAAAGACAGTTCTTATTCAAGAAAACTCTTTCAAAGAAATTAAAGAGAAGAAAAGCTTTCCTATTCACTACGAGGCTGGAATAACCTTGACACAAATACTCGACAGGGACAGTGTGATACCCCTTTATACCATTATATGCCCCTTTCTTTCATTAGAATACATAAAATAAACCTCAATAAATATTGATAAATTGAATCTATCAATGCATAAAATATATGATGCATCATAATAATGTTTAATCAAGCATCATGAGAATATATTAATATTAAAATCAATTGCTATTACTCAAAATTCAACACTGATTCACAATAAAACTATTAGAGAATTAGAAATATAATTTATTGAATTCATAATGTATGTCTATGACCTATAACAAGCATTGTATTTAGTATCATTGTTTTAAAAGCTGTCATGTACAAGTCCAGAACAAGTCAAGGATGTCTTCTGTCATCACTATAATCTCAGTACAGTATTGATGTCTAAGTCCATGAAATAGGACATGGAAAAAATGTGATCTATTGATTGCAATGAATTTATGAAATGTGGTAGTATTTTATAGATGACTTGATTGCCTACATAATGAAGTTCACAAATATCTACACAAATTACTAAAATTAATAGCATATCCATTACATTTGTTGTAGGCAAGAGGACAATCATATAATTAATTTTATTTCCATATACTTCAAATGCCAATTAGAAATTATAATTAATTTTTCCTTATAGTAGCAACAGACAAAATATAGACTCCATAGGGTTAGTATAGAGTTATATGTGCAAAATTTTAATGGAGAAAATTGGACAGATTTTTAAGGGACCTAAAATTTGACCTTCCAAACCCAACAGAATATATAACATTACAAGTGAACCCTAACATAAACTCTGGACTGTAAGTGATTATGAGGTATGACCCTAAGGTTAAAATAATAATAATAATAATAATAATAATAATAATAATAATAACAATAAAAATAATAAGTATCGCCCTGGTGAGTGTTGTTGATAATGTATGTCACAAGGAATATGTCGGCACGCTCTCTCAGGGGCTCCCTCACAATGTGTTATGAACATAAAAGTGTTCTATAAATTAAACTCTTAGAAAAAGACACCATAAAGTAACCCCCAACAAAGAATTTTAGCATCTTTGTGCGTTAAAAGAATCCCACGAGCTTCCTAATGTAAGTTTCCTCAAAACTGATCTTGAAGATAATGCTCTTGTAACAAAATTGCAGTCAGGATTTAGAGAATTCAAGAAACTGTGTTGAAACACACAATGCTAAGATAATGGATATAATTGATGAAATATACGAGATGGGGAAGCTTGCCCTACCACATATGACGCACAAGTCATTAGAAGTGTGGCTGTCGGCCCTCCCTGGTGATACACCGTGTAAAGACACAGCACTGCAAGCCACAGCCGTTTCAGTGCAAGTTCGATCCCCGCCCTGGAGGTGACCCACATGGCGCGGCAGACCTCTCCTGACCCACCCACTGCTCCCCTCAGCAGTGTACTTGGCCGATCTGCCTGTTGTGCTCCCCACTCTCCCTGGGGAATCTTCTCACTGTTCCTGCACCTCTGGCCTGTACCCCAGTTCTGTATGCATAAATGAATAAGTCTTTAAAAAAATAAAAGGGTGGCTGTGTAATAAGGTTGGTTAAATTAGCCAGTGATAAGAACAGACTCCAGACACTGTTTCATGTATCTATTCAAAAGGTGTCACTGAATAATCGTGATAAAACTAGTGGATTCAAATGATGTTTCTTCCATTTTTTGTGACATTGGAGACTATATCTGATCTTTCTTTACATCACTCACTTTTTTATCAAGTGAAAATTATAATAACTTGTTTATGCAGATACTAGGTGGGAGGATTAGATGTGGAAATTACAATATATACATAATGCAAATACAATAGCTAACATATGACATATATGCAACATGACTACCCATTATATAATCACTTGCTATATGACAGAGGCAGCCTTAAAAATTAGTTATGAAAAGATAGGCTGTCAAATTATTATGAAGCAATTTGCAGTCAATATAGAAATATAAAATGAGATTTAAGAAAACAGCACTATAGATTCTCCACTGTAGACAAACTTGCAAAGATAAGCATATCTTTTTTTTTTAAGATTTTATTTATTTATTCATATAGAGCTGAGGTACAGGCCAGAGATCCGGAGGGTGAGAGGATTCACCAGTGACAGAGAGGGGAGCAGCGGGCGGGTCAGGAGAGGTCTGCCACGCCATGTGGATCTCCTCCAGGGCAAGTGGGGATCGAACTCATGCGGAAGTGGCTTAAGCTTCTTTGTGCTGTGCTTTAACCTGCTGCACCACCAGGGAGGGCCGATAAGCATATCTTAAAAAAATATATACTATCTCAACTATACTTGTGCAAGGAAAGATTTGTAAATAAAGATACAAAAATATAAATCAAAATAAAGAGACACTAAGTTGATGTCAAACTTGAAAGTTTCATGTGACAAAAGACACACTAAACTCAAATTGCAAACATTGACTTGGAGAAGATGCTTGCAATGTGTGTAACTGAACATAGTTAGCATCAATATGAATTAATATGAGACAGTAAGAAAAAGATAAATGAGGTAATAGAAGTCTAGTCAGATTAAGAATAGGCAATCTGCAGGCCAAGAAACATGAAAAACTCATCATCTAGGAAATGAGCACACTTTTACTACTATGCAGAGAACTGAAAAATGGTGAAATAATATATTTCATACCTATCAACGTAGCAAAAGCTAAAAAAGTATGCTAGGCTTGGGGAAGGAAAGGGACTAAGTAGTCACACATACGGTAGGCATACACTTAGTAAAACCAATTCGAAGAGCAATTTGCCAACACTTAATAAATTTGAAGATGTGTATTCCTCGAGAGTCAGCAATTCCACCTCTGTGCGCTAAATCTTTATTGCAGTTATTTGTGCCCCTAAATAACTTCAGAATGTAACTGCATTTGGAGATAAGACTATGAAAGGGTCACTCGTGTTAACAAGAGGCCTTCCGCATGGGCCCGACTCCAATCTGACGGTCAGTCCAAGAACACCTGGGCCCTCCCTCGTGGTGCAGTGGGTTCAAGGACAGTGCTACAAAGCTAGTGGCAGCCACTTTCAGCACCAGCATGACCTGTGCCCCGGAGGTGACCCACATGGCGCGGCAGACCTCTCCTGACCCGCCCACTGCTCCCCTTAGCAGTGGCCTTTGTCAGTCAGCCTGGTCTGCTCCCCACTCTGTCTCTGGTGAAACCTCTCACTGCCCCTGCACCTCTGGCCTGTGCCCCAGTTCTGTATGCATAGATACATAAATCTTAAAAAAAAGACAAACTGGCCTCTTGGACCCCAGGAACACAGGGGCACACAGCAAAGCACACTGTCGGGCATAGTGGGAGGTGCCACCTGTGAGCCCGGGGCCGGGGAAACCTGCCAACACCTGGCCCTTAGACTGCCAGATGCCAGGACTGTGAGAAAAATGCACTTCTGCATTTCAGGACCTAGTCTGTGCCGTTTTGTTTTGGAGATCCGAGCAACAAGCCTAAATGGCTTATATCACATGGACACATGGCAGAAATACAAGGACTAATTAATTAGACACTTTTTCCATGTCAGCACTTTTACATGAGCCCATCTTTAAATAACGTGCATTATATGAGCATTGCTATCTTAATATTCTCATTTCTGAGATGACTTCAGTTTTGCAATTGCTCTAAAGACAAAGCAGTTTATCACCATTATTAACTTACATGACAATTCACAAACTTCTGTAGACCTTTGAAACAAAGAGTTTACTGAGTGCTGATAGATTATATTACAAAGAAAACACATGAATTTCTGAAGGGAAATACACATGCCACTGTAGCAACTGGGGAAAACCAAGAAGGGAGACAAAGGAATCATATTAGGCCACACCAAACTAACCCTTTGGACCAAGCTCTTTGATGTTGGCAAGACCTTGGGGACAAGTGAATGTCATTGTCTAAAGAAATACTTTGTCAACTGTAAAATTGCTTTCAGTTTTCTCAAGTTTAGAACAGGGGTGGGATGAAGGTAACTTCCATTCAGCACTGAGACTTTTAAATATAATTTCATAATCTGTATTGCAGAATATATCTGAAAACACCAAAAGGGCATCAGTAATTGATGGACTACGTAAACCCTTTTCCAGAAGTAGAGCAGACTCAAATACGCTTGATCATCCCCTTTGTTAACCCTAGTTCTGAGCAAGTACAGCAACCCTCCTTCCCAGGAAGTGAATTCATGACTGTTCTTTGCATTACACACTTGGTTCTGCTTTCGTAGGTTCCTCAGTTTAGAGACAAAAGAGAGTAGAAATTCATTTAGCTAACTCTTCTCTTCCCTGGAACACTGGGCATCTTGGTGATAGGTGTAGGGCATTGACATCTGAAGGGGGTGATCCAACACCTCTAAATTATAAGCAGTGTTGTAAGCCAATGTCACCTCAATAAAAAATAAAAAATGTGTAAAATAAATGTTGGCACTGAAGTGCCATGTTGGTTTTATAGATGGAATTAACACTACTTATGTGCAAAATTGTTGACTCAGTCACTTGATATTTTTGCACACTCTTCTTTCCCTCTGGACTGGCATTTCTTACTATGCTAGTATGTTTAAATTCTACACAATCTTGATAAACCACCTCCTTGAGAAGAGCACCCTAGTCCCTCTACTTGTCCTTTTGTCTAGAGAACATTTGCAGAACAGTTCCCAACTCCTGCTGCAGAAGACAGACACAATTAAAGCATTTAATATGTAGAAGAATATGTGCTTCAGATATGCTTTTTACATCCATAACTCTGTAAGGCAGGAAATGTGATTACTTCTATTTTACAGAGCAACAGGTGCATCCCAGATGGTAATTATTCAAGGCCATGCATTTTATAATTAACAGGATCCAAATTCAGACCCCAGATCTGTTTGAATAAACTTCATTGTGCTTCTTTCCCATCAGCCACCCCCCGATGGTAGGACCCCTATGACTGATTAATTTTTGTTTGATCTGTATTGCTTTGCAAAGAACAGAAATTGAAACTTTTTTTGGGGGGGGAGTATAAGCATGTATATCAGAGAATAAGAGGAACAAGATACTACTTTTATCACTAAAAATATCACACTGAGGCCCTCCCCGGTGACGCAGCAGGTTAAAATGCAGCACTAAGAAGCTTAAGCCACTTCCCCATGAGTTCGATCCCCGCCTGACCCGGACGTGACCACATGGCTCGGCAGACCTCTCCTGACCCGCCTGCTGCTCCCCTCAGCAGTGTGCTTCGTTGATCTGCCTGTTCTGCTCCCCACTCTGTCTCTGGTGAAGCCTCTCGCTGCCCCTGCACCTCTGGTCTGTACCCCAGTTCTGTATGCATAAATAAATAAATCTTTAAAAAAAAACACATTGAGAAAGGCTGTATGTGATACGAATGGTCTTTGGCTAATAATAACAGTATTCATAATGTTCATGTTTATAATTCTTTCTAGCTTCAGAAAATTTTCTGCATAGTGTAAAACACAATGACCATTCTAAAGGTAGATAATTGGTGTACTTTTAATCATTAACATAATAATATTTACATCAGTATACATATAATATTTAAATAATTTGTTAAAGCAATTTGTCTTGACATTCAAATTAATATTATCTAAAATAACCCTGAAATACTCAAATCCCTTAAGCTGTATAAAGTAAAAAGAATGCCAGCTATCAGCATTAGTAATATCCATAGGTATGTCATTATAAGGTATGAAGAAAGCATGCCAAAACAGAATTGAAAAGAATCAAATAGAAAACACCATCTTAATTTTTCCAAGAAAATAACTGTCAATTTGTGCAAAAACTAAAGAAAATTTCTCAGTCAGCTCTATTAATGTTTTGCCCATTCTTGGCCTTTGAAGGTAAAAATAGCCCTTCGATATGTATACTGGAAAAAAGAACAAGGGCTATTTCAGGCCAGCTGCAGTTGCTGTGAATTTCAGCACCCAGCAAGTTCTGGGTAGATCCACAGCTGACCAGATTTACTGACAAAATGTGAAGTCCCTAAGCTTTTAGTTCACTGAATGCTCTTTTTTAATATCTATGGAAAAGTTACTCATACTGTATTGAGTTGTTGAAATCGTCCAAACTGGATAAATCACATTTCATATAAGGCCACTGTACTTCAGTAAAACCAGCAAGGTGATTTTAATTCCTTATCTGAAACTATCATTTCTGATATGGTATAGATTAATTTGAATAAACGAACTCAAAAGGAGAATGTGACCCATTGGAAATGAGAAATATGCTAGGCAAGCAGAATCACCATTTGCAATAATATCAGTGAAAAAAATTTAGATAAGAACCATTGAAATGGGATCAAATTCAAAGAACATTTTAAAGAGACAGCACAACATTGTTTTCTGGGATTTTTAAAACAGGCAAACAGATGGGGGAAATAATTGCCTAACATTTCTGTTAATGTACCATAAAACCCCCATTATCTAGACTGCTCAGAGAATCAGGTGTTGGCTTTTTCTTGGTTAGCTGAGAATTACTCTAAATCCCAATAGTATATCACCCATTATTGTTAAGAATTATTCCAGAGTGGTGAATACTGCCTTTGGATTACAGTTGTGTTTTACTTTGTGAATCTTGGATGCTTCAAGGTTGTTCTTTGTGTATTGAGCAATGTTTTTCAGTGCCATCACTTCTGACTGTGGAAAAGTGTGGTGGTGGATATTGATGCTTGGGTAGACCTCAGATCCTCTAGAGATAAATTTAAATGTAAATATGTCATGTGAATTTCTGCATTGGCTAGCCTCCTTCGTTTAAATAACTGTATTCCTGTGTAATAGAATATACATGGACATGGTCTGGGACTTCTTAGTCTCCTAGTTCCCAAAATGTTCCTAGTCACAGATTTTTTTTTTCTTTTTGTTCTGTGTGTTCTTCTGTTTTGCCTCTGTTTTCTTCTATGTGTTTTATAGTTCCAGTTCTTACATCCAAGTCTTATCAATTTTGAGCTTGCATCTTTTTGCAAGGTGTGAGATAGTGGTCTAGTTTCTACACGGAGATACCACCTTATATCTATGAGAATGATCACGTCAAAGACAAGAAACAACAAGTCTGGCAGGGACATGGAGAGAAAGGAACCCTGGTACAATCTTGGTTGGAAGATAGACTGGTTCTGCCCTTCTGGAAAGAAATATTGTGGCTTCTCAAAATTGAAACTTGCTCTACCATGTGACCGAGCAATTTCACTCTTAGGTATCTTCCCAAAGAATGTAAAAACACCCCTATGTTCATCACATCTCTAATTACAAAAGTCACGTTTGGGAAGGAATCTGAGTAAATGCACATTTGTAGATAAGGAAGATATGATATATGGACACAACAGAATGCCTCTTAGCTCTATAAAGGAAATCTTGTCATATGTAACAACATGGAACAAGAGGAGAATGTTATGTGACGTAAGTCAGACAGAGAAAGACAAATACCGGATGGTGTAGCTTATATGTGAGATATAGAGAAACCCAGTCAGGTATAGTCAAGCTGACAACAAACCCTAGAAATCTGACTACAGAACTGTGGTTACCAGACGGAGAAGGTAAGGGGTGGCTGAGAACTAAGTGGTCAAGGAACACAGTGGATCATGGAGAAGCACTGTGGGAGCTTGGATGGTGAGTATGGCTTATGCCTCTAAATTACTATGATGTAAACTAATGTTACCACAATAAAAATAAATAAGCTTTACAGAATAAGATAAAATGCAAATAGCAAAGATAAGATCATTATAATTCCAGTAAATCTAGCATGAAAATAAGTGCTAAAATACTATATTCCCAGGTAAAAGACAAAGATTTCCAAGTCGCATTTAAAAACTGAAATATACGCCGTTTATAGCGCCTTAAATATATTACATTTGCAGTAAAAATGAATATATATGTATATATATGTTTCTATGTATGCCTACATGCATGCACATACACATATGCACATACACTTATACACATACACTTATGCACACACATCATGGGTGAATCAAGAGAAAGAAAATTGGTATAAATCTCATTAGTAATAGCAAAATTATATTTTAATGCTAAATCATTATGAATGATCAAGTAATCTACCTACAAATGTCACACTATATAAAAAGCAAATCACTATTTGGTTCCTGCTATTGCACCAAAAGTAAATCCATTGAGTATATATGAAATTTTGCTGTAGCTGAAAGTCACAGACGATCTACATGCCCATTTCAAATATAATAGAGAGTAGACTAATGTTATACTCTAAAGAGAGCAAAATAATAGATTACATGTGCATGTAAGCTTTGAAAATATAGTTTTTTTAAAAGATGCATTTATTTATGCATACAGAACTGGGGTACAGGCCTGAGATGTAGGGGTGGTAAGAAGCTTCACCAGAGACAGAGTGGGAAGCAGAATAGGCCGGCTGATGGAACATATTGCTGAGGGGAGCAGTGAGCAGGTCAGGAAAGATCTGCCGCACCATGTGGGTCACCTTCTGGGCAGGGGATTGAACTCATGCCGAAGTGGCTTTAGCTCCTTGGTGTTATACTTTAATCCACTCCCTATGAGGGAGAGCCCAAAAATATAGTTTTAAGTGAAAAAATAACAAATACAACATCTAGAAGGTAATTATTCATGTAACTTGAAAATCTATGCTCATATGGAAAACTAGCAAGAATGTACTGAACTTACTATGTGCCTGGTGCTTTTTAAGGGCATCATATGTGTTAATCTTGAATCTTCACAATAACACCAGGAAACTGAATAGAAGTTTTTGCAATGTTGAATACCTATTTAGCAGGAGAGTCAAGATATAAACTGAAGTAATTTTGTCTCCCAAGTGTTCACTCTGAACCACTATGCGATATATTATATAATTTTGCAAAGGCACATGTATATCTAAGGGCATTTACTAGAAATGTTATGAAGATGGAACAGAAATAAGTACAAAATGATAGAATAAGATAAGACAGAAAATATACACAGTTCAACAATGGACGACTAGAAAGAGTCCTTTGTCCTGATAATTATGACTAATACACTGCTATGCATCTGCAGTCAAAAAAAGAAAGTGTGTGTGTGTGCGTGTGTGTGTGTGCATGTGAGTGAGAGAGAGAGAGAGAGAGAGAGAGAAGGGAAGAGCACCAATCCTGACTCAGATTGCCTGTCTTGTTCCTGACAAATCAGAACATTCGGTTACTTATCTATGATGATTGGAATTAATGTTCCCCTGATTTCTTATATGTTGTTCAAGTGAAACTACATTTAGACATTTCCTGGAATGTCTGTTTTGGTGGCCATATTGCCACTGTTGAATGACAGGTAATAATGGTGACAAGTTCAGTATTCAGACACGATGTTTCCATTCTTCTAATGTTTTTATCTTTTAAGTTATCTCTTCAAAAACTGTAGCTGAAAACAAGCACAAAGTCAGGACAGACACTAAATGTTTTATGTAAACATAAAGCAAGGTTATAATGTGTGCTACATCACTTATTAGATCGATATGAATCTTATTTCCTCAGCAACTTGTTTCAAAGTTAGTACAAGAGTGAGGAGTCAGTGGTCGTTTGTCTTTGGCCCTTTTGTAGCTTGGCCCTCTCAGGTCAGTTCATAAAAAAAAAAAAAAAACACTAAAAATGAAAGCTGGTGTGGGGTGAGGGCCATGTTAAGAACCTTGAATAGTTGGAGAGTGTTATCAGGAAGAAAGGAGAAAGCCACTTCCCTTTATTCCCTCATTCAGTCAAACCCATTGCGGTACTAAGGCCTTCTAAAAAATAAACACCAGAGGATCTCACCCATGCAAGATGACTTCTACAGGCATTTCTTGTGAAGGAATGAGAGCTGGCCAGAAACATTGGGCAGTAAAGCAGGTTGAACCCTTGTGAAGGAAGAAAGGAAAGTTGCATGGATGTGTCTTAGACTGCAGAACAGTTATAAGAGAACTGAGCAAGGTGAAGAGAGGAGGGCCCAGATCTCCCAGAGACAGGTCTGCCATTTTGTTCCTATCATACTTTACCATTGTCTGAGAGCAGCTTACAGAGTCCATACATACATGTGATAGAAGAATCAGAGCACAGAAGCAGGGGATGCTGGTCAACTACAGCCAGAGATCTGAGAGTAGCTGTATGTCTGCAAGGTTGATTTGTATTCCTTCAAGATTAGTGTACCTTTAAGACTGTATTAAACTTGTAGTAAACATTAGTGTAGGCTAAGTGTGTACACTGTGTCCCCCACAAATGTATATGTTGAAACTCAATCCCTCATTGTGATGGAGCTAAAAGCTAGATTATTGGGGAGGTAATTAAGTTTCAATGAGGCCATGAGGGTAGGATCCATTGATGGGATCCTCGACCTTCTAAGAACGGGAGATACATGAGGACACAGTGAGAGGTGCCATCTGCAAGCCAGGAAGTGTTGCCTCACCAAGACCCAAACACACTAGTACATGGATCTTACCTTCTCAATCTCCAAATGGGGAGAAACGTTTTGGTTAAATCACCCAGTTTAAGGTATCTTGTTTCAGCAGCCTGAACAGACCAGACAGTGAGATATGAAGGGAGGCAGATGCAGCCAATGGGCTGGTGCTAATAGTAGAATGATGGAAGTAGACATGCTCACACAACAAAAAAGAGACAATAGCAAGATGCAAAACATATTATGAGAGATGCATTGCAGAGATAGGGAAAATTAATCACTTCAAGTAAGGGGATAAAGGAAAGTTTCATAGAGCAAGTGATATGTGACTTTGGTCTTCATGAAAAAGGATTCTTATAAGCAGATAAAGTGTAGAAAGACATCCCAGAATGCCAGACTAACTTAAGACAATGAAAGGGAGACTTGGCACAACTCAGAATTGGCAAATGCTAAGACAATCTTCATGGATGTATAGGTTATTTAGGCACATTTTTTAGAAGAGGAAAATGTGAACTGAGCCGATTTCAATTGCTGACTGCTTGTCTTCCTTAAAAGTGCATGTGCAGGCTCTCCCTGGTGGCGCAGTGGGTTAAAGCACTGCACTAAGAAGCTAAAGCCACTGCAGCATGAGTTCGATCTCCGCCTGCCCCGGAGGTGACCACATGGCACGGCAGACCCCTCCTGACCTGCCCGCTGCTCCCCTCAGCAGTGGACTTTGTGGATCTGCCTGTTCTGTTCCCCACTCTGTCTCTGGTAAATCCTCTCACCACCCTGCACCTCTGGCCTGTATCCCAGTTCTGTATGTATAAATAAATAAATCTTAAAAAAAAAAAAGTGCATGCGCATCTGGGTGCATGTACACTTAGTTCCTTCCTGTAATGCACTAAAGAGTCATTGAGGGTTTCACTCATTAGAGCTCTGATGTCATGATAATGGTCAGACTTTTATTTAGATCATAATGTGGAGAGTGGATTAAAAAAAATGAAAGTAGGACCCTCTCTGGTGGTGCAATGGGTTAAAGCACAGCACTATGAAGCTATGGCAGCCACTGTAGCATGAGTTCGATCCCCCACCACAGGGAGCTGACCAACATGGCATGGCAGACCTCTCCTGACCTCTCTCCTGACCTGCCTGCTGTCTCCTCAGCAGTGTATTTCAGTAGATCTGCCTGTTCTGGTGAATCCACTCACCCCGCCCCCCATCTCTGGCTTGCACCCCAGTTCTGTATGCATAAATAAAAAAATTAAAAAAGTAAAGATAGAAAAGAAAGACTGAAGATAGAGAACACAACATGGCACTGCTGTAGTTCAGGCAAGAGCTTGATGAACGAAGGAAGCAAAATGTGGGTGGGGGACGGGGAAGAGGGGAACAAATCTAAGATATATTTCAAAGGTAGAATTCCAGGACCTGGTAAGTGAGTAGGTGGAAGATAAGGAAAACCAAGAATCACAGTTACAGGAAACTGATCTGTCTGCTCACAAGCCACACTGCCATCCTGTCTATAAATGTATCTCCTTGTATACCAGGGTAACTTCTGTGCAGACAAGCAGACTTAGATCGAGAGCCAAATATATATTTCTCCTTTAAATTTATAAATAGGTGTTCTGTTTTGTTTCAGGGTCTTATAATTTTGGTAAATGCTTTTCAATATCATATAACTGGAACAATTCCGTATAATCTAATACTACTGATTTACTAGACAGGATCGTTCTCACTACCTGTTCCCTTTTGAGATTCAACCTGAAACTGACACACAATCTCTCTCTCTCTCTCTCTCTTTTTCCCAAAAAAGACCTATTCCACACTTAGAGATTTTAGATTTATTTCTACACTGGAATTAACTAATAGGTGCCTGTGAATGATGGTTTTTTCTGGCTTTAAAATATTACCCGAGTTTTAAAAAATGTATTTATTTATGCACACAAGAGCTATGGTGCAGGCCAGAGGTGTGGGGGTGGGGGTGAGAGGATTCACTAGAGACTGTGGGGAAAAGAAAGAACAGGCAGAACCACTGGAATACATTGCTGAGGTTGGAGAGGTCTGCTGCACCATGTGGGTCAGCTCCCTGGCTGGGGATCAAACTCATGCTGCAGTGCCTGCCAATAGCTTCATAGTGCTGAGACTTAACTCCTTGGGCCATGCAGGAGGGCCCAATATGACCCAATTTTTACATTCCTCCTATGGATACTGGCATTTCACATCACTTCTAACAGATATGGAACCTGGTAATGAACATGTAAAATGTCTGTGAGCTGGGCCCTCCCTGGTGGCACAGTGGGTTCAAGCACAGCACTGAGAAGCTAAGGCCACTTCAGCATGAGCTTGATCCCTGCCCACCCCAGAGGTGACCACATGGTGCTGCAGATTTCTCCTGACCTGCCCGCTGCT
>NW_004567120.1:37056418-37085365 GCF_000260355.1 Condylura cristata
TGCATAAACAGATTAGCTCTGTGGCTCCTTTCCTCTCTGATAGCCCCCATCACAGTCTATCTTACTCAAGGACTTGGGGAGGATTAGAAAATGTGTTTTGGTTATGATGACCTCAGAATAAGACGGACAGCAAATTTAAATAAGACAACTCATCCATTGATTTGAGAATTATTTTTGGTGCCTGCCACATGCCAGAAATCATTAGTTTTTACTATACTAAAACTACTATGACTACTGTTATTACTAATAATAAAATAGCTCTTTAAATATAATGGGTAAATTATACCTCATTACATTAAAATTTTCTCAATGCTAGAACATATCAATCCATGAAGTCATTTCTGGACTTGAAAGACTCATGAGATCTTTAAATTAACTGATGCCAGAGACAAGATTTATCAGCACCCTCTAGAATTCATTAATCCCCAGAGATATTAATGATTCATCAGCAGTTTCTATCTCTTTATAAAAAATAACTTCCATAACCTGCACCCATGTACTGAACAGATGTAAACCTCCCTCTACAGAGTTTATTTTACTGCTCTGAAAATTTCCTTACATTCTCTTACCTGTTTGTTGTTTTGCACCTTACAGATTTATTTAACTTATATTAAATTTAGAGTATCATTATATAAGTAACATATATTTATGTGCTTAATTATATGGTACACACTATTATTTAAGGGGCCCAGGATAGACCTCTACAAAACAAACATGTTATGTTTCCACACAAAATTAATAATCTAGTGGTAAAGAGAAACACTATACAAATAAGTGAATAATCATCTGGATTATAGCTCCTGATGTAACGGAACAGCATATGTGGTGTGCATGACAAATTCAAATGTTGCACTCACAGATCAACTGTTCAATAATGTACCACCAAATTCCTCTTTATGGATTTATCAAGACAAAATAATTTCATTGTTTAATCAAGCAGCTATTTTTGAACAGCTTCTCAATTGAATCATTCTAGACAGTGATGAACAGACATCAGCCCAAAATGGTCCTTGTTAGATGAACCAGTGTATAGGATGTAGCATTTTTTGTGCTATCTTCCATTGCAAAAAATGTCCAAAATTCTTCCCGAATAATCTGGTGTTCAGATCAGGTTGATCAACTTCTATAGAGAAATGTGGAGTTGACACACCTCAGAGCAATAAGTGTGCAATAAATGAGTCCTAAATTAAGCTGAATATCAAAGTCATTAGAATGCTCAAGTTGAATAACTGCTTTGCAAAGCTCTAGATCTGTATGTTAGATGTGGCTTCTTCTTACTATTTACAACATAAAAGAAGGATCAGGAGAATTTTTTTTCTTTCAAATTACAGTTCATATAATGCAGATCATCATTTAGAAAGTGTTTTAAATAGAGGGGGAAAGTTGAACAAAAGGTTAATAAAGTCATCAGACTGTTTCTTTCCTGAACATTGATTTTTTTTTAAATAGTAAAGTTCTATCCAGAAAAAAAAATGACATCATAAACATAAAAATAGAGCAGTGTTCTAACACTTGAACAAACAGCTATTGAATTTCATGGCATTGATTTAAAGCAATATCACAGATGCACCTGCACTGAGAAATATGTTGTTGCTATTTTTAAAAAAAGAAGTTGATCATCTTATTTTTTTTTTCTAGAAACAACGGCAGTTCAAAATATTATGTCATTTCCTTGTCATCTTACTGAGACCCTAGTATACAGAACATAAAATTACTGAGGAGCACAAAGAGATGGACCCATCTCTGTCAAAATGTCAGAACAATGAGCAAGAACACAGGCACCCACGCAAAGTTACAATGAGCAAGGAAACAGCTACCTTATGCAGAAGAAATATATATACTGAATGGTGGCAGGAGTGAAGAATCAGTTGATATTTACCAACAGTAAATATCAGTCATTATTAGTTCTCACAATTAATCTTAGATTAATTAGTAGCAAATTGATTCATTAGAAATTCCCATGGAATTCAAATTTACTGGGTTGTGCACAACATTAATTTTTATATAAAATTGCTTCCTTTTTAAAAAGTGACTTTGAATCATATCACTATGTTCTATGAAAACAGCATCAGAGTGCTTGTTTAATAACATTCCCATTTGCAGTGAATTATGGAACTGGAATTGCATACTTAGTCAAGCAAGTGTTTGCCAGCCAAACGGTTTACCACCTCATGCTCTACCGTGATGCTGCATGTTAAGTTTACATTGGTTTTGTGTATTTCCTGACCTTTATTATTCACTAAGAAATGAGGATTCGATAATGAGATAAGTACAAATAAGATTGTACTTAGCCATCCACGTATCTCTAATCATTTGACTACTTACATCACCACCTTACTCCACGGCCATGAATGGCATTTTTATATGTAATACCCTGTTGTTACTACAACACTGACTTATTTTAATAACGTGTCAAGAATTATGTGGTATTTCAGATTTTCTTATGCTGACAAGCTAAATATTAGCCTGTGACAGTTTCATAGCTGCTAGAAGGTGACATAAGATCCTGGGACCAAGACAAAGAACTCTGTTGTAAACAGCAGTGCATGCAGCATGAGCTCTGTGATGCCGAGTCCTCTTGCCTCACCCATGTCCCATGGGGTAGATCCTGTGTGAGTCAGGGGGATGGAGCACAAACAGCAGGTGTGGGTCACAATTGATGAACCCTGTGCTTAGGCACACTCTTACAAAGGAATCCTACAGAATCTGCCTAATATTTTCCCCAGAGAGAGACATAATTTGCATTATCCTGCCAAGGAAGCATACCTGTTTTCTGCCTTGGAGGGAGACAATATCTTGCAAGGCAGCTTGCTATATAAACATCATTGACAAGAGAGTCTGAAACCGAAATGTCAATGTTGCTTGATCAAAAGACGTGCAGTAATGTGAGAAGCCCATTAGAGAAGTGGCCACTGCCATTTGGTTATAGACTGTAAATTTATCCACATATAGTCCATTTGAGCTCAACAGTGTGCCTGTGAACTGCTTGATAGGAGGCTGCCAGTTCTCTCTGGCCTGCTTATAGAGAGGTGAATAGCCACAGGGCATGTATCTTCTCACTATTCTTTTTTTGAATGAGGTTTTCACATGTCATTTGCCAGGGGCCCTATGTTTCCCAAAGACAAAAATTGAGTGGAGTCAGCTGATACAAAACGAATGAATTCCTGTACCGTAGCTTCAGTCAGTGAACTACACTTAGAATGATTGAAATTAATTTGTAAACAGCCTTTAATGTGTACTTCCTTTGAAAGCGTGACAATAACACTTGAGAAGTGTAATGCTTTATACCCTTGCCATATTGATTAGTAAAGCATCCTATTGAAAGAGAAAAAATCTCAATGTACATGCATGGAAAAACTTACTTTCAGAATAACTGTCCAAAGATTTCACCGTTAACCAAGTTTATTTGCCAAGAATTTGAAAAGGGGGGAGCTGATTGACTAGCTTAACATATTTAATCACAAAGGTTGCTAGTGATCTTTAAATTGAGTGCTTTGATATGTGTGTCAATAGATAAAACTGACTTCTTGTAGTTGTGATCACTTAAAAATGATTATCATTGGTAATGGGTGAAAAGGTGCTATACATCCATAACTTCTTTGAGACCTGATCATTATGAGTCCTGAAAAGTCCAGTTTCTTGATGGATAGCAAATATCCAAAAGTTACAACTTGGGGAGATCTTTCCAGAAAGGCTGGGTAAATTCACTTAGATTTCTTTGAACCACCAGAGGATAAAAATAATGTTGAGTCAAAAGAAACATATCATAGAAGATTTTTAGGATGGGGATACTTCAGAAAGATAAGACATTCCATCTTTTGGAAAGAACACAGCTTGGGTATAAACTCTACCAAATATTTCCTCTACTACAGGCACTGGTATTCGGGTACCTATATAAAGCTAGCGTTGCTCCTAAAAATGTGCAATATTTCATGATCAAAATCAATGGTTTCTTAACAGAAGCAATCATCTCATTTGAAGTTTTGTGGTTATTTATTCAGAAGCATGTACAGGAAGAGATTATTTGTTTTTCTTTAGTACTTAATGAGTCCATGCAGTGAGATAAATTTGAAGGTACTACACAGAAAAAGAATGTATGTACGAAATTGCAAGCATTTTATAGATACATACATTCTGATTTTAATATCTCTTTTAAAAATGAAACAATGATAACCCATTTTAAATCCTAAAAAGAAGCTGTTGAGATAGGAGCTGACAAATGTAAATAAACTACCTTTGACATCACGGACTGTACAACTTCTTTGCATGGCGCACGACACTTCACAAGGTAATTTTGAATTATAGTTTCACTTTCCTGCTTCTTTCTCACATGCATAGCATTCATTCATTTACTGAAATCAAAGCAATTTTTCATAGTTCTCTGAAATTCACACCGCATCACATTGAACTCTTCCCACCCACTGAACTCCATGTCATTCTTAAAGGCTTACTACCAACATCTCCTTTCCTCTAAAGTTATATCTGGCACAATCCCTGCTCCTGCTTTCTCTCCCCTTTCCAATGCCAAACACTTTGAAAATGTCTTTCTCACAATACTTGTTATATTGCTCTATATAACTCATGATCAATCTGCCTATTTTCCTCACTTGCCTAGAAAATTCTCAGTGATGAGAACCATGTTTCATTATTCTCTGTGGCCCCTGATACATGTTGAGTGTTTAATAAATGTTAGAGAATATAACACATTTCTCAGTCCTTATTTTACTTGACATTTGGTCATTTGCATTTATGAAAACACTCTCTTGTATAATCTCACTCTCTTTTGTCATTTCCCTTCACTCTGGCAAATGCTTTCCAGTCTCTGTAGATGCCTTTCAATGTTAATCCCTGAACGTGTGATCATTCTCAAGGCTCCCGTGATTTCCTATGCTCTTGTTGTGTATCCTTGTATAGACTTCTCCACATCTATGCCTGTCACTGTCATCCATATGCTGATGCATGTCATATAAGTATCTCTAGTCCAAACTTCTAAACAGGGCTCCATTCTCAAGGGTAATAATGTTGAAAATGAAGGACAATAATAATAGTCAGTCCAGTAGAGATGAGTATTTTGTTTGTTTCTGGATATTGCTAGGGATTGCTGGCACGTGGCAATACAAAACAAACAAACAAAACAAAACAACAACAACAAAAAACAAAACAAAACAAAACAAAACAGGGCCTTCCCTGGTGGTGCAGCAGGTTAAAGCACAGCACTAAGAAGCTAAAGCCACTTCAGCATGAGTTCGATCCCTGCCCGCCCCCGAGGTGACCCACATGATGCGGCAGACCTCTCCTGGCCCACCCGCTGCTCCCCTCAGCAATGTGCTTCATCAGTCGGCCTGTTTTGCTCTCCACTCTGTCTCTGGTGAATCCTCTCACTGCCCCTGAACCTCTGGTCAGTACCCCAGCTCTGTATACATAAATAAATCTTTTTAAAAATTATTTTTAGTCAATTGTATTGTTACATACAAGTACCCCAGAGATTATGCACCAGTTTATTACATATACTAAGGGAAAACTGCTCCCATTGTTTCTGCATTTTGATATGTGCATTGGTCTTCTGACTGATTTTGCTTGCCCATTTCCTGGAAATATCACATGTATAATGTCTGCAAATGATTATAGCTACGTTGCAATATGATTCCTTCTCATGTACTCCTGATGTTAGTATACCATATCACTGTCTACCAGCTTCACAATACAAAATACTGGAAGCAACTCAGATTTTTGCCTTACTTCACCTCCCGTTCACTCATCCCAACAGTTACAGATCCTGGTGGAATTTTACCCCCCAAACCAGTATCTAACACTTCTAGTTCTTTCTCTTCTTACCATAACCTAGTCCAGGATACTCTGATTGATTGCCCAATAATAGCAGTCTCTGATATTGTCTCATTTCCAAATTTGAACCCTCCAACCCAATCATCTTCATCACACTTCCAGCATTATTATGTTGAAAATATGCATAAAGGAATTTGTATCTTCTCACTACTCTGTCAGACTGTACTATATAGAATCCCCATTCCTGTAGTTCAAGCATATTGATGATTTTGTACAGTTGAACTTAAATGTTCCATTCATACAGACCAATTTCATTTCCCCCAAAGGCTTATAGTCTTTCTAACCTTAGAATCTAAAACAGACCTTCCCTTAATTTTGGACTTTCTTTCAACTTTGAACCAGCTCTATATTCTTCTCTTGTTTAGATCTCACTCATTATGTCTCAACCCTTCCAGGTTTTTCATGACTTCTCTATGTACATTAGGTCTTTATATTACCTTTTTCCTTAATTCCTTACATTTTTTTTCTTTATTATAGAGACATAGTCCCTAATTGTTCACGGTATGAAGCACCATAAAGACAGTACTCTTGCTGAACTTATTTCACACTTTATGTCCGGTAATTTGCAAAATGTTTAACATGTGTTTAGTAACTCTGAATTGAACAAATGACTTAATGGTAGGGTGCAGGTAGTTGATTGAAAGGATGTGGAGACAGGAGACGTGTGTCTCTTTGTTTTCTTAAATATGTGAAATAAATGCTTAATATAAAAAATATAGAGAAAGAAATAACTGAAAACACAGTACAGAGATTAAATAATATATTAAGTTCACGGTATCTTGGAAAAAGATTCAGAAAATTTAAACAGATATAGGTCTCTGGGTCCAACTATAGACTAGGAATCTCTTTTCATTTGGCCCATAAGCCCCTAAAATTCAACACACATAAAAGAGAAATCTATTGTTCTCCCTTGTCCAATCAGAGGAATAAAAAATAAAAAAAAAGTCCAGCACTCCACAGTATATTTGCTCTCAGTGAATGGCACTAGATTCCACTCAGGCACCTAAGTCAGGATCCTGACAGTCACTGGTGACTGTTCATTTCCTTGGTCTCCACATCCAATATGTCAGCTATTCCTGTCAGATCCCCCTACACATTACCTGTCTCACCCACAAGACATCATGCTCAGTGAAAAGAACCGTGCTGGTCTTTCTACAACTAATTCTGCCTGCTCTGGGACATCACCTGTTATATAGTAAACACTGAATACATCTCTGCTGATTAAGTGAATGAACAGAATATGTAACCACATTAAGGGGGAAGCAGAGGAGGGAAAAAAAGAGACTTTAATAAAATAAAAAGGCTTGACAGACCATATCCTGCAGTTAAATCACTCATACAGAACTGGGGTACAGGCCAGAGGTGCAGGGGCGGTGAGAGGATTCACCAAAGACAGAGTGGGGGACAGAACAGGCAGATCAATGAAGTCCACTGCTGAGGGGAGCAGTGGGCGGGCCAGGAGAGGTCTGCCGCGCCATGTGGGTCACCTCCGGGGTTGGGGATTGAACTCACATTGATGTAGCTGTGGTCAGCTAGCAGTGCTGCATCCTAACCTGTTGTGCTACCTGGGAGGGCCCTCTCACATAGCTTTTACGTAGTGGATTTATCATACTCCTAAACCTGTGTTTATTACCACAGAGCTCTACAACGGACAATCAGGAAAATCCTGCTCCTTTCCAAGGTCTTTTTAGTAAAGATGAATTGAATGACCATTGACTCACATTCATAAATCTGCAGTAGGGAATATTGTGTATGCCCTGGGCTGTGCATTCTTCACAACAGCCCAATGCTGAAGTAGCTCTTATTATGTTCTTTACAAATGAGGCAACTGAGGCACAGAGGAGATAAGTCACTGGCTCCGGGTCTCAGAGCTATTGAGTGATGAAACTAGAATTCCAACTCAGTTCTGTGGAATGCCTACAACCACCCTTGTGACCACTTTTGACCAAAGGCGCTACTGTCATAACTAATTTCTGGGGATAGTTGGATTTCTCCTTCAAGAAACCAGGACATGGTATGTTTTCCCAATAACAGCACAGCCCTCCCTGCCGTGGTTATTTCCAGACTCAAACTGCATCCAGACACATGTTCTCATTATGCTTCCGCAGCTGAGTTTGTACATATGTATGCACGTTTAGCTTGCCTAGGCATATAAATGTATGCATATATGTACTATATAACATGTACATGTCTGTGTGTATACAGACATATCAGTGTATATATGTGCTCATATTGCAATGCTGTACAAGACTTCTCCAAAAATGCATGATTTCCTCCCTTCCTTCTCTCCCTTCCTTTCCAACAAATATTCATCAAGCATTCCTAAAATGCTTCCTAGGGCCCAGGACTGCTAGATGGTCATTCTGCCCAAGTGCACGATGCCAAAAAGCATCCATGTTAGGCAGTGGGCACCGGACGCCACATTTCATTGTGATGTAAACATGTATTTATATAGACAGTGAAAGACACTTCTATGGCTCAAGGAAGGACAGCTAAGTATGCCACTTGCATTCATGGATTACGTAGTCCCTGTCACAGTAGTAACATCTGCGGAAGTGAAATGTCCTGGAGTTCTCAGGTGAAAATTGCATGTTCCTTGTTATCTGAAAATAGTGTGTCCCTGCTAGAGTTAATTACTTAAAGAGCTCCGTGCAGAATCCATGCACTTGTGTCATGCTTCTCTTCTAAACTAGAACATAATTGTTAACACATAAAAATAAGTCTTTGTATTTACTCTAATGAGCTTGCTTCTCAGTTTTGCTAGTGACATGAAAAAGTAATAGCAGGGTCGATATAATGTCTCTATGGTAATTATCACGCCATTTCTTCTCTCTTCCTATATTCTTCTCATGTTACCCTGTAATGTGTTTCTGCTCAAGTCAATTCAATTTATCAGTAGGCAAGAGGCATGAAACGGGGCTGATTTGCTCTGGATCTACTTACAAGTAAAGTGTAAAACTCAATTTTCAAGTTCAGTTTTCAATCAGATACACATGAGGAGAACAATAACTGATTTGGGGGATACCATTATTTACAGAGGTTTAATCTGTGTAAATGCAAAGAGTAATATTAAATGGTGGTGCATATTTTGCATTTGCAAAATATGTTTCCTTTTTTTTCTTCATTACAAAAGGATTTTAGTTATAATTAAACTACAGTAACAATGGCACCAATGTACACCACAATACCCAGTGATCATAGCATCATAACATGTGAGGAGACAGAGAAAACTGTCAAAGATGCTTTTGCATATTGATACATAGAGACCCATGAACTCCTTTTCAAGGGAACTTGGGTGTACCTTGTTCTAAAAGTGTATTTTCAGCTGCTAGATTTCATGTCGACGTCAATGAAGGACAGGCCTCTCAAGATGTTCTAAAGACCTTCCCAAGATGTCCAGAACAGGCCATTCTAGGACATGACTCTTTGGCATGTGGACTATTTTGAATTAAAGCCAATCAAAGCTCTGCAGGCTCATAAGAACTTTTTTATTTTCACATTAAAATATTATACTTTAATTACCAATGTTTTAAATACAGAAATTATCTTTTCACAGTGATCTATGGTAGCCCAAATATGCACTAATTACACGAGGGTAACAAAGCGAGTTCCATCCTTTCATCACGAGCCCCGAGCCCCTACTCCCTCGTTGAACCCTCAGGCCTCACCCCATTCCTTAGTTCCTTTTGACGACAGGACTTTCTTTTGTGCCATGTACTTGAGAATTGACATGCAGAGTCTCTTTATGTAAGTCATTAAGTGTGTTCTTAGCTCTTATTAATAGGGGACTGATTTGGTTGCTACGGCAGCATGACAAGAGCCCGGAGGTATAGAGGGACATTTCCTCTGCCCCTTCTCCAGCCCTCTCCCCGCACCTTTCTACTGTTGATCTGTCTGGAAGCATCTTGAGTGTCTACTGTAGGTAGGGTCTCTTTCTCATGTTTCTTTGCACAATCCGCCTTCTCCCACATTATAAAGGAAACGCAGTGAGCTCAAGCTGTCCTCACAGCACAGCAAAGGGCAGTTCCCTGGGGACAAGTGCCTCCAGGGCGTAGACACATGCTCAAGGAGAAGCACTGCTTTAACGGATGAGAGAGTGCATCGCTATTCTTTCCATTCAGCTACACTGAGGAAGTTGGTGAGCAATGCAGCCTCGATCCTTGTGTCAGACTTCAAGTCAATAGGAGATGGTACTAAAGCAAAGCTCTGTTCCATCTATAGTTTACACGTTTTTACCTTTTTAGGCTTATAGACACACCACACATACATAGAAGTAAAAGGTCTCATTGGATGAACTCAGTTGTAATACAAAGTAATATTTCTCCAGGGACATATAAACTCATTGAAAAACTGATCTTATTTAATGGGCTTAAGAATTAGATCTCTAATAAATTCTAATAACATGTTCTCAAAATTTTATTCAAATGTGTATGATGCTTATTTTCATCAATTGGATGTTACCATATAAAAGTACTAACTCAATCCTGAATGATATTTTTTTACCCACAGGAGTGTATGGTTACAGACAATGTATAAATGAACTTTTTAGTGAAAAAAAAACATATATATATATATTTTGTGACAGAGACGACCTGATGTTCCATATGTGACTTTAGCATAAACTATATTACCCTTCTAAAAATATTATGGGAATGAGCACAAAAGTGTTCCAAAGCAAACGTGAACAATGTTAAGTCTGGCAGTCGTGACACAGATTATCCATATAATTTGTAATGGCTAGTGGAATGCATCTAACGTTTCACTATGTCAAAACTATCAGATCACTGTGAAAGGATGAGGAAATGCTCTATTTTATTTTTTTAAGATTTATTTTATTTGTACATACAGAATGGGGTACAGGCCAGATGCTCACGGGCAGTGAGAGGCTTCATCAGAGACAGAGTGGGGAGCAGAACAGGCAGATCTACGAAGTACACTGCTGAGGGGAGCAGTGGGCGGGCCAGGAGAGGTCTGCCACACCATGTGGTCACCTATGGGGCAGGTGGGAATCGAACTCATGGGGAAGTGGCTTTAGCTTCTCAGTGCAGTGCTTTAACCCGCTGCACCAGCAGGGAGGGCCATGGAAATGCTCTATTTTAAAAACTGTATATTTGCATTGTGCCCTAAAGGTACACTCTTTGTGACCCTTTAAATATAACTGTAGACAGTTTCTCACTTTTAATTTATAAGTTTGTGTGGGAGTGAGTATACTAAAAGTTTTTTTTAGGGCCTATGAAAGCAAAACCAGTTTGATGAACACTGTTCCAGTACAGCTATTAAGTGATTTTCACAGTGCAAAGCTTCTTCCAAATGAAATCTTCCCAGGAATCTCAACATAGGAAACTGACTTGCGTGGAATAGCTATGTGCCCTTTCTCATCCTATCTCCCTGTAACCCTGGTGGCAGCCGTTGAAGTATGGTCTTTGTATTTGCTAGAATATGTTTCAGATCACTGTTTGAGTGCAAACTTATTTTACAGTTGGGAACCCGTAGCACAGAGCTGGTAAACCATGTACCCTAACCACAGTGTCTGGTTTCAGGGTTACATCATCATGTAACAGAGTGATCACAGCATCCTCTTCTGTCTGCATGGTTCAGTCTAGCCTTTAATAAACCTTTGCGAACTTAGTATTTAGTGTATAATTTCTTTGTCCTCTGTTGTTTAAAGTCATCCACATTAATACCTTATTACGAAAGCTGCTTCACGGTAGCCCCTGGTTTTTTCTTCTGGGTATTAGGCAATTCAAAGATAGTACTGCAGAGCTGTGTAATGCAAAGGAAAAAGAAAACTCAATGTAGTTTCTAAACTGTTGAAAGAAATGAAATTCTGCTACTGTGTAATCTGATATAGTATAGAGTACAAATGAGTAAAATAATTGTAAGCAGTATGTGGGTCCATTTTCAGCATTTTGTAGCATAAGTCCAAATTTTCTTCAGTATGCAAGAATTCATTGCTGGATACAAAAGTAATAGGGCTGATGAATGTGGCTCTAATTTTTTGTCACTGATGTTTGCAAACTTTGATTACCTATGTCAGTCTATATTGCTTAATATCATTTTAGATAGCTGAATTTAAATGCAGGATGTATGTTTCCTCTACATGAAGGTGGGGCTGACAGAGTTTCATTTCTCTAACAAGTCACTTTGATGTCTTGCTGAAAATAACTTTTTTTTAAGTGGTAGGACTTTAAAAAAAAATGGAAATGTCCCTCTTCAGCCCATTGTTTAAATGAGTGTCATCCTGGCCAACCCTGGTGGCACAACACTGTGAAGCTGGCCTTAGCTGCTTCAGTGGAGTTTGATCCCTGGCCCCAGAGGTGACCCACATGGCACAGCAGACCTCTTCTGACCCATCCGCTGCTCCCCTCAGCAGTGGACTTTGCATTCGGCCTGTTCTGCTCCCCACTCTGTCTCTGGTGAATCTTCTCACGGCCTCTGCACCTCTGGCATAGCCTGTATCCCAGTTCTGTATGCATAAATAAATAAAATCTTAAAATAAATAAGCAAATAAATCAGTGTCATCCTTCACACTGCAAAGAAAGTGGAGTACCACATATATGTTTCTGGTTTATTACTCAAATACTAACTTGCTTTCTTTAGCTCTACCTAGAGAATACAATATAAAGCAACAATTATTAGACCAGTAGTGACAGTCCAAAGAGCTAATTGTGTTGTGTGCACAAATTACCCATGGCTGATAGGACGCATGGTAGCAAATATTTCCTAGCCATGATGTCTGTGTTCCTGTCTCTTCCTTTGCTTTGTGTCTGCACTTATAGCTCTCGCTTGTCTGCTTTCTCTTTGCACACTCCTAGACTCATTGGTCTCCTTGCACTTGAATGTTTGCAACCCGTTCCTGGTTCACAGCCTTCGCATTGGCTGTTGCCTTGGACTAGAATACATTTCTGAGGAAGAAACATGCTCACTTTTTTCAACTCTTTTCCAGTCAAGTACTGGCCAGTGAGCCCCATGCATCGTAATTCTGTTTATTTCCTTCTTTTGCACTTACTGCCATCAAATATACTCTATAATGACTTTGTTTCTCTTTTGTTCTGTGTCATGTTCTGTCCCTCAGATACTTTTTGACTTACTCTTAATTTAAAATATAGTACATGGCCCTCCCTGGTGGCGCAGCGGGTTAAAGCACAGCGGGTTAAAGCACAGCACTGAGAAGCTGGAGCCACTTCTGCATGAGTTCAATCCCCGCCTGCCCCGGAGGTGACCACATGGCGAGGCAGACCTCTCCTGACCTGCACGCTGCCCCCTCAGCAGTGGGCTTCATCCACCTGCCTATTCTGCTCCCCACTCTGTCTCTGGTGAAGTCGCCGCCCCTGCACCTCTGGCCTGTACCCCAGTTCTGTATGCATAAACAATCTTTAAAAAATAAAATAAAGTAAAATAAAATATAGTACATTGCAAAAATGTCAATGCTCAAGAACATAGAGATATAGACTATGAGGCCTCCTAATTATAGGGGATACAAGTTTAGAAAACAATAACCTAGGAAAAAGGTAACAATAACTGTATATAGAGGAACATTTTTAATGATTATTTATTATTAACTAGGAGAACAAGAGAAAATAACTTGATTGAAGGTAGACAATTCAGCAGTTTGATATCACTCATTTTGCAAATAAGACTCAAAAGAATTATTACCTGCATGAGCCTTATCACGATAAACTGAATTTTGCTGTCTGTGGCACTGCCTGGCTCTCAGGACCGGAAATAAGTCTAGCGTTAATAGAAATACTCTATCTCCCTTATAAGTGGAACATGAATGTTACAGACAATAGAGAACTCGTGTTTTCAAATGTATTGCATATTATCAGCACAGTAGCAGCATTTAAATTCAATTCACAAAACCACTCTAGATTAAGGCAGCATAAAAAAGCACCTGTCAGTGCCAATGCTGAGAAACCACTAAAATTAAGTTTTACTGTGGGTTCCAACTTTAAGACAGCTGTGTGTAGTTTAATAAGATAACAATATTGTCTGTTAACAAAGCCTCTTGCTATTAGCACAGACACCAGGGGTGTGGCATTAATCACCTGTAAATATACTAGTCTTTGCTATCAAAATGTTACTCATCCTTTGTTTATTTCTCCATTCTCACCTAAATTGGGGCCCTGATGATATACAAAAGTGTTAGGACAATGGTAAACTAACTCTGCACTTGCAATTGGGCTCACAGACTCTGAAAACAATGCCAAGAGTTCTTCCAAAGAAGGTCACCACCAACAGACAAAACAAACACAAAGCAAAGTAAGAAAATTATAAAATCCCAATAAAGTTTTCTTTCAATAAAGACAAGCACCTCTCAAAGAACAGATTGTATTTCTAATTGGCAGATGGGTTCCTGACCTAGTAACTGGAACGCAGGACACACCATCTCAGATACAAACAGTTACCTCAGAGATGGACCTGTCAAATCAAAGGACTGATCAGGTTCACCTGTATGAAAAGATCAGTTGTCAAAGGCCTTGAATGACCCCCATTGACTTTTCTCCCACTAGCTGGAGAATCCAGGCGTTGGATTCAAGTCTGCCAACATTCAGAGCCCTCGCTCCAGTGTGCCTGGGGGTGTACTGATTTGTGGTAGCACGTATACCCTTCCTAGTGCATCTTCTACATTTTATTAGTTCATAATTTCCCAGTTTTGGATTTTAGTCATCCCCACCTTCATTTTCCTCTATGTCACCTTTCTCTTTTTTTAGCTATTCTTTCCTAGAATTCAAAGGTGACTCACATGCAGATACTTTGTTTTAGCCATTTGATGGCTCTTTTGTCAGTTTCTTTGGTCAGGGATTTTCACTTAGATTGCTCTGTGTCTCCAGTAACTAGAGAAGTGTTTGTAGGTAACAGGCATCAAATTACTATTTTTGAAGGAATAAACAAATTTGTTGTCATGAAAACACATGATCTTCCCTATGACAGGCCCTGTCCCACAAACTAGTCCTAAACTTCTTGTCCAGGTCCTTTTTTTATATATATATATATATATATATATATATATATATATATATATATATATATATATATTTAATACTCAGTATGCTCTAAGTTCTCCCTGAACCAAATATCCACCATGTCTCTAGAAGGTACCCATGGTTCCTCTCCAATATGGCCACTTCCTGAAGCCAGAAAGGAAAATTCTACAGCTGCTAGCAAGAAAGAGTCCTTAATGATGTGACCTACTCATGGGGTGGACCTTCCCATCACTTTTGTCATGTTTCATGGGTTAGAATCAATGACCAGTCCTGCACACACTCAAGAGGAGAGTATTATAAAAATTGTGACTACCAGGAGTTGGGAGCTAGTGGTGCCATATTAGAGTCTGTTTGCTGTACTGGCATTGCAGACAGGTGGATGGTGATTCAACTTACTAACATAAGGACAAATGAAGACACAACTAACTTTTAGCAAGGCTGGAGAAGGTTGTATTGTATTTGAATAGCATGAGTTCTCTGGTGTGCGTCTTGAATTTAGAGAGCACTCCAGGCATACCTTTAGAGATGTAGACAGAGGGATATACAGATCTGAAATTTGGAACAGAGATTAGGCTGAAAAAAATAAATTGAGGTTGTCAGCATTTACTAGCAATGAAGAATCGGAGTACAACAGATCACAGAGGCAGAACTCATGTCCAAAGGAACTTCACTACTTAACAGCCTTCGAAAGAAGTACTCACACAACAGTTACTCAGTGTCTATCACCTGTCAGCCATTGTATCAGGGGTTGCCTAGTGTGTGTGTCTTTACCTCTCATGAGTTGTCCGAGCTAGAATGATAGACTTGAACACTGGACCAGTGGTAATTGGTCTTAAAGATATAGAAAGATATACAATTATTTACATGTAGTAGTTAAATAGACTATAAACTAAGGAAGCCATGTCATCAACACACTTATACACAGACACACACATTTATAAACTAGACCAAAGGGAATTTCTACTGTTCTGAATTGCATTTCTTCCTTATGCAGTTTAGGACATTTAACCACTTTCCCTACATAATAGAATTAATCATTCAGATTTTAACAAAATCACATAATTCATGTTATGAGGGATTAAAGAAAAAAAACACTGTTATAGAATCAAAAGGACTCACTATAGCAAACAAAAAGCTCATCACTTCCAACATAGACATTTTGAAACATAATTCTTTCTGGTTTTCTATAAAGAATGTGGTGGCAAAATTCAACATGCAAATAGAAATCTACAGTTTCCTTAAAGATAGATGATTTGAAGGGTATTTTTGTTAACTGTGAAGTGGACGCAGATTATTGGACAGTGACTGACTAGAGGTGAATGAATGAAGACAACAGACTGATTCTTACTTAGATTTTTCATGATAAAGACTTCTGAAGTCTATACATACACTTAAGAATTCTTCATTCGCTACAAGTAATGCAGGTTTCTGAGCATCAGTATATACCTGGTCCCTTTTACCCATTTCACCACATAATGGCTCTCTCCCTTAGGGTAACCACTAGTCTCATTTCTGATTCTAAGAGGTAAGTTTTGTCTTCTGTGTGTTCGTTTCTTCCTTCATATTCCAGAGGGGTGAAACCAAACAGTATTTTATTTCTCCATTTGATTTATTTCACATAACTTAGTACCCCCTAGGCCCATCCCTGTTGTCACAAATGGCAAGATTTCACCCTTTTTTAGAGCTGGCTAATATTCCATTAGGGATACATACCACCTGTCTTTATGCATACATAGTTGAACACTTAAATTGATTTCATATCCTGGCTGTTATAACTGCTATTTCAGTGAAGATAGGGGTACATGCACTTTTCGTATTAGTGTTTTATGTGTTCTTCATATAAATACTCAAAATGGGATAGCTGGATCACAACATATTTCACTTCTTAAATTTTTGAGGAATCTATACTATTTCCCATAGTGGCTGCCCCACTTTATATTCTCACTGGTGTATAAAGGTTTCTTTACTCCACATCCTCGCCAACACTTGTTTCTGGACTTCTTGACAGAAGTCATTCTCACAGGTGTGACATGATATGTTGCTGTACTTTGGGATTGCATTTCCCTAGCAATAAGTGATTTTTGAAGATGTTTTCATCAGCCTGTTGGCCATATATATGTCTTTGGTGAAATGGTTATTCAGGTCTTCTGTCTATATTTTTATCAGGGTGGTGATCATGATGTAGTGATTACAGATGTAGAATCCCAGTGCTGCACACCTGAAACTAAGAGTGCTGTGTATATCAGAAGTTGAGCACAGCTATAACTGTGCCAAACTCAGACACACACACTGTAAAGAAAGTGTAGCCTCCAGAAAGGCTGCACATTGTTGTTTCCATTCTTTCTTTTTTGGGTATAATTGTCTTCCCTCGGAAATTAGTATAAAATATACTCAGTACATATTGACGTGAGTAGATTAATTAATTCATAAATATTGAATGTAGGGAAAATATATGTGGTACAACACTTCCATTTTCTATAAAAGATGGTCATAGGAACTTGTATTTTAATCAATTTAATTATAGCTACTTTTAGTTGCATTTTAGAAATTACTTTGGCTAGTCATGATGGATACTTTCATGCAATAATAAACAGAAATAAATTGTAATTCAAGTAAGTGGAAAATGATTTAGTATTTTTGTGTACCAATTGTCCAAGGATTAAATCCAGGCAGGGTTCATTCCCAAGGTAGAATTTTGATGAATAACCTCAATGACCTTGTGTAAGATGCAGAGTCAGCTTGTCTTCAAAGCTTCCCTCTATACTAAGAAACTCTCCAGAATACTGGAATTGTCACAACCCATTTTTCCCTTTGTCCTTGGTTTGAGTGTTTGATTTTATAATAAATAGATTTTCTTGTAAAAATTGTTTAAAGTTGTCTACTAAACTCAATGAGAAATGCCCTGATGATAACCCAGCAAAATGCATGGTGAGAGCAAAAATATATATCCTGTCTTCATTTCTAAGTATTTTCTTAAAGACTGGGAAAGATTCCATTTTTAAACTAAACGTAAATGATGGACCAGTGACCATACTGAAATAATTTGCAATAAACAGGTGTGTGAATAAAGCAATTTGTGTAGTCATTTGTAGTGAAAGGGTTTTCTCCAGGAGGGATAATTAACGTTGGCCCTCATCCAAAATGCATATTCTTATGCCCAAGAACAAACATGTCAATTTCACAAATAAGCAATGATCATGTCTCCCAAGTGTACTAGAGAAACTCAATTTCAAAAGACATAAGAAGCGGATGAATATGCTCCTTGATTAATTCACTACAGTTAGGTTCTTTTAGGCTTGTAATTCATCCAGATGGAGTGCCACTGAGGCAAACACTGTTCACAATTCATTCAGATCCTGAGTTCATCGTATACTAACCAATCTGTTTTCCAGAGGAATGACATCTTTAGTATGAAAATTCCACAACACCGAAGAAGCTGGCTGTCATGATCTCACATTTCTGGTCCTTGGGCAACTTCTAACATCCAGAGGGACATGGCATGAGAAGAAAGGTGGTAAGCATTCAAGGTTCCCATCCTTATTATTATTATTATTATTTTTTAGCTAGGGATACCACCTCAAAAACAACTAAGACATATAGTTAATCTGTACCAGAAACGAATCCAGGTCTCCAAATACCCGCATGGACTTATCATAGGTCTGCCCAAACTACAACAATCTTTAGAAGAAGGTAAAAAAAATCACTTCAACAGAGTGATCTCACTCATAACAATTCTATGTCAGATATCACCTCTCTGAAGTAAGACAATATGGCAAAGTATGTCACATGTATGTCAGTTTTTCATTTTCACTTTTTTTTTTTTTTTTTTTTTAGGTTTTGGTTAAAATTGTAACCCAGGTGCGTAGTGTTCTTTCCTGTTTATGCTGTACGGTTGTAAGCATGAATGTCAGTGACCTAGTAGCACAAACGAAAGGAGCAGCTGGCAGCAAATAGGACAGATGACAAGAATTATTGAACTGCACCAGACCAGGGAGGATTCATCAAGAGGGGAATGATTATTTATGAGGCAGCTTCCAAGAACTCTGACTTTTTATCTACCTATGGAACATAACTATTGACATAAGATAAGTGACCTCAATCTGAGCATCAGATAACAAAGAGATTTTCAATTTCAAATTGAAGCTACTTGACTATTTATTTATAAAATTTATTCTGTGTTTCACATACGCTTCTAAATGAAGATATTTTAAGAGACGTTCAGAAAAATATTGTTATAAAATTGTGCTTTCCACTGCAAATGTAAGTTATTTCAAAATTGAGACATCTATATCTATGTGTGTGTGTGTGTGTATGCATTAAAAATTAGCTGTTAAATTCTATAATATTTTGTATCTGTATTTTTAGTCTTTATAATGTCTATGGATTCATGAAAATTGTTCATACTTCACAAAAATCTCATAGCCTTCGGTTTTTAGCCTAATTATAAATATTTTATCGGTCATTGGTAATTGTTTTTAATTAATAAGGTGATGATTATGTAAAACACAGTAACAGGTTATTTAAGCATTTTTGTTGAATGTGTAAGTAAATTCTAAATCTAACATTTTGAACAATGTTGTAGTGAAGATTTTTGTAGATTAATTACTCTATGTTTTTGTCTAAAGTTTTAGGATAGCTTCCCAGACGCTGGATTCTTTGATCAAATGCTATGAATTATTTGAGGTACTTCACACATCTAGTCAGTTTGTTAGTGATGTTTGTTAAGTTTCTAACTGGTCTAAGATTTGTGGTTCTGTTTGAAAATACAGGAATTCCAGCAATTTGCTTACATTTTTAGCAGGCTTCTCCTAATCTGTAGGTTTCAAACATAGGTGTAGCTAACTACACTGATTTTAATAGTAACTGTTTCCTTTATTATTTTTATTTGATAATTCTTCTTTTCTGAACAAATTTGCATACCACATTATAAGATACACTCTATTCCAAAGGATGATGCCCAATTCAAGCATATCTTAAAGAAATGAATTCAGGTGGCAAGTATCAGACTTTTCCCCTGCTTTTAATAATGAATAATAACATAACACTTTGTGTCCAAGTACAGATTGTCCAAGAGTTAAGTTTAGGGTGGAACTCGATATCCCCAAATTCTACTGAGTGACTCAGGCAATTATAGTTTGTTTTAATATGTTATTATCAAGACAGAAGTAGGGATCGTCTTTAATTTATGATGTATTTTGAATGTCTTTATACTCATAAGAACTTCCAGAAACATAGTTAAATCTTCATATTTCAAGTGTGAGTTGCTCCAATTCTTTTTTAGATCTAAGATAGTTTTTACAATTTTATTTACTTTGCTATTTAGGTATTCTATATATTCTGTCGATTTCAGATTTTTCTACCATTCAAATTAATATGGATTTAATTAGTGATATAATTATCAAAGATCTGGGCCATTCTTTATAAAAGCAGGCACTAAGTCCCTGCCTGTTTGGCAAGTAAGAGCTGCTCATAGGCCTAATTATACCATTAGATTGCATTTCCTAAGTATCTTTCCAGTGAGAAAAGCAAAAAAAGAAAAGCAATGCACTAAGTGAAATAAGTCAAATTGAGATAGACAGACATCATGTTTTCACTCATGTGGAATAATAAGAAACAAAGAGAGTGAACAAACAAATCAACAGTAAACTCAGATTCAGAGAACTGACTTGTGGTTCCCAAATGGAGTGAGGGTTTGGGTGTTATAAAGTGGGTAAAGGGTGTCGATTACATGGTGAGGGATGAAAACTATGCAGTGTATACAGATGTCAAATTTTAATGCCATATACCTGAAACTTGTAAGTGAATGTTACCTAGACAAAAATTGAATAAAGAAATGTAATAATCATTGATTATGTTGCAATTTCCCATATAATGTCTCAGCTTTAAGACTCCCTTGTAAAGTAAGGATTGTTAGCATTTTTTATCAGAGGAATAAACTGTGTTGGGATTTTGAAGTAGCTTCTCTAAAGACACTCAGATATTCAACAGCAGAATCTGTCTAATGAATTAAATTGTTTCTATGATGTTTGAGTTCAAAATGCTTCTACATTTTTTTTTTTTCTCTTTTACTCTTAAGCCCTGTTCCTCTGGAGGCCCCTAACCAGAAACACAGGGATCTCTCCATTGTATGCTTGCCCCACCCCTCCCAGTCAGTCTTTCCAAACTGGCATTTCCTCCATCTGACTACCCCATCACGCCTTAGAGGGACTTCAAAACTGATGACGAGTTATAGCCCAGCACTGAACAGAGAATGTGGTAGGATTCAAATTATTTTGTCATATATTTTCCCCAGAATAAGTGTGGTTAAGAAAAAGAAAAAAAAAAAAGGTAGCTCATTTTTATCTTCCACATATGAATTCAGCTTAGAGACTGAGAACTCATATCCACATCTGTATGTCTCAGGGAATACTAAGAATCCTAATTTCATTTACTGTGCACTTGAGTATTATAAAAAATTGTTTCCACTGTTTGATGAATACAAACTTATGCATTAGGACAGACATAGATCTTCATAGTGTGAGATGGAGAAATTATTTCTAAAATATGACCATGTTGTAATTTAGAAATTATTTCTAAAACATCCTTATAAATTCAGAACTATATATCATAGACTTTAATTCCTTCCCTTCTTCTACATTTCCTTTATTATTCCCACATTTTTCTTTGTCCCACAAATACACAGGAAGCACCTGCTATATGGCAGGCTCTCAGCTGGGGTCAAGAACAGCGAAGTGATTAAGTGATGACAATTACATGTCAAGCCTCATTGTAACAGAACTAGGATTCATTTAGAACTTGAAATATCACAACGAGCAAAGTCATTTGACCTTGATAAACACAAGAAGGAGGGATTATGATGTACATTTTACTGACGAATAAACAAAAGTTAGGAAATGTTTAAAGACATGCTTAGGTCATGACACATAAGAGGTGGACTTGGTTTAAAACACAACTCTGTCTGTGTCCATTGTGGGTACTGAACCATGTAATTGTTGCAGAACCTGTCTGTGGGTCCTCACCAGTGTCTAAAATTTAGTTGTACTGCAGGGACACACAAAAGGGTCAATAATGGGTTTATTTACAAAAGGGGAAAGGAAAAGGAACAAACCAGGGAAAGAGAGAGATACAAGGTAACTAGAATATCTTACCGGCCCTGCTCTGCTGACTTGGAGCTCTAGTAACAAACTAACTGATAGCACCCAGTCACGCGGTTACGAGAGCCACTGCCTGAGTGAGAGAGACCCGTTGGAAATGGCGCCCTATTTATCCCCCAAAGTCCCAGAATGCCTGCTTAGCTCCGCCCTTGGGTCCTCGCAGTTCTCTCCCTGGTACTGCTGGGAGTTGTAGTTTCCAATCACTGGAGTAGGGGGTAGAGTCCAGAAAGCTGGTCCACAAGACTCTGCAAAGCTCTTCATACAGAGTTAGGACATCCTTCCCCTTAACATAATGACTGTGGCCTTTGCTTTCTACTGTCATGTGTCTTGCTTTTACTTATGTATTGCATTTAGTCAACCTAGGGCTTAGACACAAAAAAATTAGATTTTGAAAAACAAGAACTCTTAGGGAAAGATTACATGGTGTTAATTTTATCATAACACATTAGCCCATTACATCATAAATGAAACAAAGAATAACAAGTAGAATAAAGTAAGTTAATTCAATTGAAGATTGATTGCAGCCGAGTAAGTTTTTTATGGGATGGGGATCCTGTCAATAAGTAGGTTTTGAAAAAACTTCAATAATCTAGTGTCTGATATATGAGCAAATTCATCTACTACAGAGTAATGATAGCTGCATTTATCAAGTGTCACTGCCTTGGTCCTTAAAATGGCTTTGTCCCCAGCCACTCCTGACCACATGGAGACCTTATGGAATGTTCTCTGCTAATATGGGTACCTTTGAGCAGAATTTAGCCAGGCTCTACCTTATTGTCCCACTCCCCAGCTCTGTGTTCCATTTTGCCTGTCCTCCTTTACAGGACCCTAACTGGGAGAGCTTGTCCAGCTTCTATGCTGTTACGCCAGCAAGGCACGGGACAGGTTTTTCTAGCAATTCAGAGATGGATAAAGGAGAGTCCTGGAGTCCTCCGTGGCTTTTCTAGCCTTCTTATGTTCTTCCTATGCCAGTTACTGAGGACCAAGCCCACAGGTGGGTAAGGCAAGGAAGTCAGAGGACTCTGAGGCTGGTATGCCTCCCAGTCCCCAGAAATCTTTACTCTTTTGGGGCTCTCTCTAGCATTGTTTCCTGGTCTCTTCCTCTGTAGCCATTCTGCTGCCATCTCCTTGAGAGACACCACCCTTATATGCTCAGCGATGCCCACTGATACATGCCCACACCACACTCCAGGTGGTCACCATCAGGCATGCGTGCTGGCAGCCCATGCTCCCAAGCCCCTCCTGCACACAAGGCCAGCGATGTAAAAGCCTGAGCAAAATCTTTATTTACCTGCATATGTCCTTTGATTTGATGCTATGAACTGGTTCCTAAGTCTCCAACCTGGCTTCCCAGGTTATCAGAAAATTTGTCTCCTGCTCATTTTCCTTGCTCAGAAGCTGAGATCCACTCCACAGCCACCCAGCCCTGGCTCTAGACAGAAGGACTTTCAGAAATGCATTCAGTGCCGCTGAGGTAGAACAGGGATTTAGCACAAAGGCTGCACGCTCCCTCTGCCCCGTCCAGCATTTCTGAAAACCAGCTGTGCACGTGTCATAACAAGGTGACTCAAGCCCGATTAGTTTATGTCACCCCGGGGCCACTAAATTACACTGCTACCTTGTCTAACAGATGGTTGGGGTCAGGTACTGTTGATAAACGAAAAGGGCCAAATCTCACTGCTATGGTTTATGAATCCCTGCCCCTTTTGTTCAATCAAACTAGCCAGAACCCATTCTTTCATCTCAAAAGCCCTGCCCCCCTATACACATAAGTATGTATTGAAACCGTTGTTTATTTTTGTACATTTCTGATTTCTCCCCTCAGGTGTAGTCCCCATCAAATTCCCACCAAGGGGCCCTCCCTGGTGGCGCAGCGGGTTAAAGCACAGCACTGAGAATCTGAATCCACTTCCGCATGAGTTCGATTCCCGCCTGCCTCCTGCCCAGGAGGAGACCACATGGCGAGCCAGACCTCTCCTGGCCCGCCCACTGCTTCCCTCAGCAGTGTACTTCATCGATCTGCCTGTTCTGCTCCCCACTCTGTCTCTGGTGAAGCCTCTCACCGCCCCTGAGCCTCTGGCCTGTACCCCAGTTCTGTATGAATAAATAAATAAATCTTAAAAAAAAAATTCCCACCAAGACACCCGCAAACCATCACCATAGTCTCTTGTGCTCTCCTCATGCCTGTTTGGATCCCTGCCTTTCCTCCTCCCCTCCCGAAAGTCTCCGATTTATAGTTCACCTGCTATTTTTTCAAAACCCCTTAGGCTCCCACCTGGGGTGTCCCTGCGCCCTCAAAGGAAGCCCATTTCTATCCGCAGCCTACAGACCCTCAGCACTGTGCTCCCCTGAATTTGCCGCCCCCCCCAAGCCTGTGCTGTCGCCTAAAATAAAACATTTCTAACTTGCCTACACTGACTCCCGTAGAAATTATTTCCTGCATAGATGTCACCAGCCTCAGGGTCCATCAGAACCCCTGGACCCCAACACTACGGCCTTCCTGAACACGAGGCCCTCTGTTAGTTGCTGTAGGTAAGGGATTCACATTCACCTTCGCAGCCGTCCAGGCACATAGATTTTATCATTTCTGTTTTCCAGACGAGAAAATTAAGACTGAGAGAGATGGGTTCACCACTTGATTAGTCACAGGGCAGGAACAGGACCATGAAACAGGTTGGCCACATGGAAGCCGGACTCTGCAATCCACGAGCCTGCTTTTGTGGTGTTTTCATCATGCAAACTCCAGTTTCTAAAAATACTGATCTGGTCATTTTGTCCTCAGGGTGAAGCGATTCTGTCTCCCCAGCTTCATATAGGGACATGACTTCCAGTGGATTCTACACAGTGCCTATCCTCTGGCCATGACCCACAGTGACCCTACATCCATAGGCAGATACATAATATGGCTTTACCTGCACCATGGTTTCTGTGCACCATAACATGGGCTTGGCTAGAATACACGGCGCTAGCAGTTGCACCTGGCCAACACTAGTGTGGTTTATCTAAGGCAGAGAGTGGTGATTTGGGTCTATGAGTAAATAGAGAATATGCTAATGTAAGCATTGCTCCTGTTAATGTTACCTTTGTTGTTGTGCTTTGGAATCAATGTGAAGGGAAGCAAACAAGTTACATATAGGGAGCTACACAATAAAGACAAAATGTGCTATAAACAAAGACTGCATATTTTAAAGTAGGGTGAAGGAGGCAATTTTCTTTAAAAGCTAATAATTTGCTACTAACTACTAAGGGAAGAAGCTATTCCTTTGTTGGCCCGTCTTCATTGCCAATCTATTTATCTAAAATTGCAAGTACGTAAATAAAATTAAATACAAAGGATTTCGGAGCATCTTTGGATTTCAAATGCATAAGGCAGCTCAGAATCTGTGCAATGGTTTTGTCCTCCAAGGTCACCCTGTAATTTTTTATTTTTTTATTTTAATTGAAAAGAGTCAGACGATTAAGGAGCCCCCGCTGGGGTGAAGTACAGTCTGTTTCAGAATGTCAAGGAAAGAGCCCACCTGAAACAGACAGATTGAGCAAACACTTCAGAACATCCCTAATATTCCGGTGGTGGTGGGGGGGAGATAGACGGGAAACGTCAAACTGCCAAACTCAGTCCAGTCTAAAAGCAAGACATTCTCTTGCTTGTAAAAGAGAACAAAGGTTTTGAGCTTTATTCTGTTTGATAATAATACTTTATGAGAGAAGTATAAATCAAAACAATCTGATGATGTAGTTAAGGGGAAGAAAGTGCCATTGCAGTTCATCTTGTTTATTATAGACAACATGAAACAAGGTTCTTCTCCAAAGAAGGCATTTTACGAGGACTACAGTCATTGAAAAGTACAGTTGCTAGAGAAGGCTGGTTATATGTCGCATTGTTTGAAGAGCCAAGCTCCGGATTGAAATCTAATTTAGAACCACCGGATTTGGTTTGATATTATTAAAGGTTACAAAATGTGATTTATAAATATTTCATATGATTCATGTCCTTGGGTTAATGGTAGATTTGTTTATTTTTACTACTTTTTTTACATTGTACCGTACTGTTTCTGAAATTGTATTTTCCCTCAAATGCTATAAAATAAATTTGCATAATAGTGTATGAAATCTCATCAGGGGAAATACATCTCTCCCCAATGTATTAAATATTGTTCCCCAAAAGTGCAATATACCAATTAATGCCGTGGTAGGTTTTGGTTTTTTCATTATTTTACCTTGGACTGTTTAAGATTAAGCAGAATATTTCTCTTCATAACACAACGTAAACTTTATCACCTAAACAAGGATTTAATTTGAAGATATCATCAATTGCAGATATGAAAATGCTCAATAAAATATATTCTGAACAAATGTTTAGAGTACTAAGTAGGAGCACTTGATTTTTTATTTATTTTTTGTTTTACTGAGGTAACATTGGTTTTAAAACAGTGTATGTGATTCTGAGGTATAAAATCACACCTTTTGTGGCCACACCACACACACCACCAAGTCACCAAGTCCCCTGGGGCCCTCCTTCTCTTTTCAGAGGTGGGTATCATGTTCTCAAGCCACAATTACACACAGTCCCCTTGGATTGACCACTGGGGTCCCAGAGCCCAGATAAGAATCCAGGTGAGGCTATATAATGTGGAAGGCAGGTGGCTAAAATGAACAGAAATCATGCTCTTGTTACCTGATTTATACCCTGGTATTGCGGGAAAGAGATACAGGGACACATAGGTGAGAGAATCCAGGTAGGCTAACAACTGCAGCCATTGTCCTCAAGTGCCATCACCTCTGTCCCAGTTTTCTGGGCCCTGCCTCAGGTCCCCTTTGCTAAGATTTAAGATTCTCTAGAAGGTGCCTGCGACTTGTGGCAATTTTTCAGACTCACTGACTGTGATTCGGGCCAACTCTGTTTGGCTGGCACCACAAGGGGATCAGCTTTTGGGGTGTCTTATTGGGAAACTTTTATTAGGTACTTTCTCTCTTTCTGTGCACACTAATAAATCCATTAAAGTTCTCTCAGGTGAGTCTTCTTTGTCTCTGCGTGCATTGATGGCTGGACGCCATTTTAAAGTGCGCAAATTTGGGGTTGCTGGAGTGATTATCCATGGTCATTTAACACTCTTGCATCCACAATCCTACCATAAGTTTCCAAGGGTTTGTTATTGGCTGGGTTTCATCTGACCCTTTTTTGTTTGTTTGTTTCTAGGTATTCTAATTATAAGTGAAACCACACAGAGCAAGGCTTTTGCATTATTATTCTTTCACTTGTCATTCACTGTATCTCTGGACTACATATAAGGAAATATACTAAATTGCTGTGTGGTCTTGCAGAAATCACTTCACCTGTCTGGGTTTAATTTTCTCATTGACAATTAGGGGAAAACTTTAATAGGTGAACTTTAATGGCCTTTCCAGCTCTAATTTCCTGAGTCTCTTTAATAATAGACACAAAATACTAACTCTGAACCTCCCTCAGTGTTGTTAAATAAAGTATTCAGTCATTTATTTCCAAAATACATCTACAAATATTCACTATCATCTTCTAGAAAGAAAGGGAACATGGCTATCATCAACCACTAAAGGATAGAGCACATATATTAGTGATTTTGATGAAGAGCCACTAGAAGGTAGAATACAGACATCCCATTCTTCCAATGATGGTGAGGTGACAATTATATGAAGGAAGCAGCATTAGTGTTCAGTCATTAAAAATGTAAGATTTTAACTTGAGGAACTACTTCGGCTAAAGGCAATTGTGATAGTTGCTTTTATGTATCAACTTGACTGGGCTATAGGACGCATACATATTATTTGTTTTTATTTCAATACAAACAAATAGGTTCACCATTGTTTCCCATCCTTGTTACAGTATAGGGCACCCCTCTGCCCCCCCCCCCAGGTATAATCGCCATTGCACTATCTCCATTAAAGCAAACATTTTCCAAGAATAAGCATGTAATCACTACTTGATTAAGCAAAGAAAAAGGTTTTCACTGCAGGGCATGGGCATAATTCCATCCTTGGAGGGCCTGAGTAGACAAAAAACACATGCATGCACACAAAGAGTGGATTTCCTCTCTCTGCAGGAACCACCCTTGGATTTTGGCATTCCTAATTCTGGAAATTGCCTTGATCTACACCACCACCACATCCCATCCTCTGGCTTGTAGAGAGAAGATGGTGGAGCTTCTCAGCAGTCAGCACAAAAACATCAGTCAGTTTATCATCATAACCTCCTTCTAAATAGAGATATAATTGTTTCTCCTAAGACTTTTTCGATTCTGTATATAGATAAATGCTGCTTTAGCTTTAAAGCTACAGAGGGTAAAAAGCTAACATTTGAGAGAAAAGTGAAAGAGGATTTCAGTGGGTCTCTACCTGACGCCAAGAAGCTGTAGGATTCCAAGAGCACATATTAGCCATCCTATGATTTTCTAAGCAGAATCAATAAAATACAAAATGTACTCATAATTCCATACTGCACTGTTATTAGAAACAAAACAAATGAAGCTTAGAAAGCATTATCGTAGTTGAGAAAACAAGAAATAATTAAACATTGGAGATTTTGGCCAACAAGTAAGGTCGGACCATAAAAATAACCCCAGAAAATTAATGTTGCTGTCAAATCCACCCCAACATCTGGAAGATAAATTCTCTTTGTTTCTTTTAGTAATTAAAGACTTAAATTATATTTTTGTCTGTACAAGAAGGTAAATAATTTGATGGAGTTTCTCCAGCTCACAAAGTAAATAAGACAACTCATTTTCTATAATTTATCTCATTTTGGCCATAGAACAACACAGATTTTTTTTTCCCCTTGAAAAATAAATTGTGGCTCTCCCTGGTGGTGCAGCGGGTTAAAGAAGCTAAAGCCACTTCCGCATGAGTTCAATCCCCGCCTGCCCCAGAGGTGACCACATGGCGTGGCAGACCTCTCCTGACAGCCCGCTGCTCCCCTCGGCATTGTACTT
>NW_004567120.1:37085465-37104897 GCF_000260355.1 Condylura cristata
GTACTTCGTCGATCTGCCTGTTCTGCTCCCCACTCTGTCTCTGGTGAAGCCTCTCACCGCCCCTGAGTTCTCTGGCCTGTACCCCAATTCTGTATGTACAAATAAATAAATCTTTAAAAAAAAATTGTTGGGTCCTCCCTGGTGGCACAACAGGTTAAAGTGCAGCACTATGAATCTGGCTGTGGCCACTTCAGCAAGAGTTCAATCTACAGCCAGGGAACTGATCCACATGGCGCGGGAGACCTCTCCTGACCTGCCCACTGCTCCCCTCAGCAGTGGACTTTGTCGATCTGCCAGTTCTGCTCCCCACTCTGTCTCCCCACTGAAGCCTCTCACTGCCCCTACACCTCTGGCCTAAACCCCAGTTCTGTGTGCATAAATAAAATATTTAAAAATATATATAAAAAAAATAAAGTCTTAATGAATCCGACACAGAGACTCCAATTGTGTGAATACAAAATGGTTACTTAATATTCAACTATAGTTCAATTATAAGGGTGTACAATCTTGCAGTAAATGTTACTCCCTTGTCTTCAAAATAACTGTTGATTTAAGGCTTATAGTAGAAAATCAAACAAAAAATGATCCATGCAGTTTGGCCATAACTTTTATGTTTATCTCAGTACAGCTATAAAATCAGGCACCTTCACTTGTCCCCATGGCCCATAAGAGTTTTAATTCCCTCTTGTGTTTGATGCTTATGCATTTAAACGTTTGCTTATAAAGAACAAAAGACAGAATTTAGAGAATATGATTTCGATAGCTGAAGTTTCCAAATGTATTCTTTTGATTTCATTGTTTTTATAAATGACTAATTGCAAAATGCTATGCATGGCATATTTGTGTTCCTTTTCCTCCCCCACTTCCATAATGGAACCTCATTCCAGTGTGCTGGAATTTGGAGGCCAGGTCGATGTGGTCATGTGGTTAGAACTTTCATTAATAGGATTATTGTCCTAATAAAGAGACCTCAAAGAGCACCCTTGTTTCTTCCAGTATGTGAGGATAAAGAGTCTGCTGTCTGTGCTTGTGGAACCACACGTGAAGACTGCCTACCCCTTGATCTTGGACTTCACAGACCCCAGAACAAACAAATTTATGTTGTTTAAAGGACAGTTTGCAGTATTTTCTATTATAGCACCTTGAATGAATTAAGAGAGGAAAGTATGCTTTTTCTCTTGGAAATGAACTCACCTAAGTGATGTTTTATAGCACACTTTGATTAGAATGAAACCTGTATTTCCCTAATATCTTTCTAGAAATTGCCTAGCAATGAATTTCTTTCCCTTAATATAAATGACCCAATTTCACTTCATTGTGTATGTGGGTAGAGGATGGAGGAGTCCTGGAAAATACTAGTAATAAGCTTTCCTAAGCTCCAGGGAAAGATGGATTTCCTTCGGTATCCACTATCAGTCTTTACCTATAATCTCTAGGACAAGAGAAGTAACCCATTTTTTTTTTGTCCCTGTTGAACAAACACAGAACCCAGGGTGACTCTCACTGTGAAGACAAACGAGACCTGTATCCCTGAGACAGGATTTAAGCCAGTGTTTTGGAAGGCACCTACCTACCTATGAATGCATCATCTATCTATGTATCTATCATCAATTATCACACATCCATCCAAGCTATCTAATCTCACCATTTGTGGAAATCTTAATTCATTCTCTTTTAATACCTTTCACCTCTAGTAATTTTTTGACTTATCCATCTTGCCTATATTCCCTCTCCCTACTAAGCTATCCTGAATTCAACAGCCACATAAATACCTCTAAGCTATGAATCCTATCATGTCATCTCTCCATTCAAACTGCTGCATTCAATTTCCATTCAATGACTTGGCGGTCACCTCTACCCACCTTCCAACGGCCCTTAAGTGCCTCCTTCTTCCCTACCACACCCATCATCAAAGTGAAACACGGGTCAGGACAACTTCTCTCTGTGCCGGGGATCATTTCCCCTCTAAAGATGACCCTGTCTTTCACTAACTCATACTTAAGTCTATTTGTTGTTCAAGGTTCCATTCAGATGGCATATTCTCTTTCTGATTTGTTAGTATTTCCCCATCTTCTCACCATGTCCCTTCCAGTTGGAAGTATCTCTCTTCTCATTTGTGTTTGCCCTTGATCGAACTTTGTTTTCTGCAACCAATCATTCCCTACCTCTTACTGTGCTCCAGGAAATGTATAGAAATGACTCCTTTTCTCAACTATGCCAAAATGTGTTCATTTTAGGAGATCTCAAAATGTCTGCTGCACTACCATCTATAATGTATACAAACACATCTTCAACAAAAGAGCTACGAGTATACAATGGATAAAGGAAAGTATCTTCAACAAATAGTGCTTGGAAAACTGGGCAGCCATTTGCAAAAAAAGTGGATCTATAAAATCATCTCATACCATAAACAAAAATAGATCACCTGAGGGGAGGTCATGTACAATGAAAATATTAACAAGGATATAAAACAACAGTACTTCACTAAAATTAATTGATTTAAATATATGTATATTTATTGCTAACATATTTTCCTCCTTGTGTTGCAATTAGGTATGCATTAGATATTTTATGCTCCATATTGCTTAGCCTGTTATATTTTAAATTCCATCTTTGTATTGCATTCTATGAAATATCTCCAGAACTATTTAAAATAAATACCCTAGATCTTCCGTGTCTAGTCTGCTACTCGATGTGTTCATTAAATCACTTTTACTTCTGCAATTATATATTGTTTTTGTGTATACAATTTTTATTACATTCCTTTTCAAACATTCATGACTATTTTTAGGAGGTCTCTCAGTCTTTTATTACTTCAAATATTTCAGGCAGAGTTATTCTACACTCCATATCAGATCGTTTTAATATATAATCCCCTTGAAGTTTAAATATGGTGTTAGTATTCCTATGCTCACTCAGTTTGCATTTTTTCTTGCGTGTTGGGCAATCTATATTAAAATGTGAGAACTCCAGGGAATAAATGCTTTTCTATAGATGAAGATTTGTGTTTGTTTTTACTTGGATTTCACAGATGCTACTGATCTGGGGGCACATTAGACCTTCAGAGGTTCTGAGTGTGTTGTGGGCACTTTTAAGCTCAATTCTTTCATCATAACATTGACTTTGCTTCCTCTTTGTCTTGCTGATGTAAGCATTTTCACTCAAAAACAAACTTCCTTTGTCTTTTTCATTTCACTTGCTGCAAAACTCTGCATACCGAACTCGGTTCATATTATATTGCTGGGAATGTGACTTAGGAGAGTCCTTGCTTAAGAGCACACCTTACACTGGAGACCCAGAATTGGAAGTTCTACACTGGAGGGATCTTCTAAAAACTTGAAGTGAAAGGCCACTGACTATACATACTTTTCATTGCTTTTATACTTTCTCAAATTTTTGTATATATCCCTCCCTTGATAGAATTTAAGCGTATTTTGAACAAGACACATGTAGTCTACTTCAGTCATATACCTGTAGCACCAGTCATACATTGGTTCTCAGTAAGTATCAGCCAAGTGCAAAAACGATCAGATTATATAATTCTTAAGGATTGACTATATGGTAAAATGTAAGTGGGAATTATCTGACAGATGTTATGAGAAGTAAAATATAGGAATCCTGAGGTGTGGACTTGAATATCTATTCATAAAAATAGAAAGCTGATTAATTTTCCTCTTCTTGAAAATTCTGAGTTTTTAGTTTTAATGCCACCCTACTCCCCACACATCCATATTTGAACTTTGTTGCCTTTGCCCCAGATCTGCAGACAGGAAGAAGCTCAGAAGCATCAATACCATCTTATGACACACTCTGGAAAATAAAACAGAGAAAGAAGGCCTCATGAAATGTAACGTCTTTTAAATGTAGAATTTCAAGGGCTATGTTTGGTGAAGCAGTCTCACATTTATTAATAGTGGCACCGTATATAATGGAAGCTTCATGGGTAAAAAAGAATAATTCCAGATTATTATTTGGTGATATAACAATTAAAATTGTAAGAAAGTAAGTTCAGAAATAAAAGTGCTAATGAAAAGGGCAAAGCAAACTAAAGAGTGTTGCTCACTGGCATGTCAGCAACTTAGTGTGTCCCCCTCTTTCTCTAGCACTGCCTTCTGGCTACTGGGTGAAATCATTACAGTCTTCACTAGAAGGTGGGAAGATTTTTTTTTTTATTAATTGGTGTACTTCTCAATTTTTGTCCGTTAGATTTCCCTCCACCACTGCCAAGACCCTAGTGTACCCACAGTCCAGTGCAATGGTCCATGAGCTTCCTTGTCCATGGCCCTCCCCCTCCCCCCCACCTTCTCCCCATTGGGATGCTTCTGATCTTTAGTCATTTCTTTCAGGGAATAGCTTTCATAAAGTTGTCTTTCTCGGGTCTTGGTTTGGCTTGTCTTTTAGTGGCACCACACAGTTTCTCTTTCTCCTATTTCACTTAGCATTATCTAGAAGAGAAAATTAAAGAATAGAAAGTCTAACAATTCAGAGAAAATTTAACTGTTCTGATAAAGGATAGCAGAGAACATTGAAATTTAAATTTCAAAGGAGGCTTATAAATCATGTATATTTGTTCTCTTTGTTCATTTACATAACTCCCATGACTACTACAAAATTAATAGTATAGACAGTACTCAGATTAGTGCTGATCCACAGATGTTATGTCTGAGAATCAAAAATGGAGCAAAGAAAGACTGCTGGGGGTAGTTCCCATATTGGTCACCTCTCCTGATCAAACTCATGAAATCGAACTCTGTTTTCCAAGTATAATATTACCTGAAGTCAAATTGCTGAGTTTATATATATTGAAGTCAAATTGCTAAGTTTATATATATATATATATATATATATATATATATATATATATATATATATATATATATATTTCTACTGTTTACACTGCAAGTGTCCTCACATTGGCCTGCTATAGCAACTGATTCTGGGGGGAAAAAATTATACTGGAATCAGGCACCAAAACAGGAGTATCATTAACCCAGACAAAGCAAGTAGCCTGTCAGCTGTCATGCTGGAAAGCAGGAAGAAGAGGATAACTGTTAAGCAGATACAGTGACTATTGTAACAGGATCCCCACCGCTCCCAGAGGCCTCCAGGCAAGGTGCCTTTGTTGGGGTAGGGTGGGCTAGGCTCAGCCCACCCGGACCCCAGCTCCAGCCCTGTGTCCCTGGAGCCAGCAGGCCCACAGCCTGCAGTGACCATGCAAGCTGGGCTTCAGTTTCTCCCACTTTCACATCTGCCTCCAGGATTCTAATTGAACCAATTAGGTGCAAGCTAAATGGACCAATAAGGTGTGAGCTAAATGGAACAAACAGGCTCCGGTTTGGTTCATTAGCTAATTATTCAGATTGGAAATGGAAGCCAGCTGATTGGTGCTGGAATTCAATCAGATGCTTAGGGTTGAGAGCAACCTGTCAGGCTTGTAGGGTGAGGGACTCCCAAGGTAATGCGAGACAGCATAGGAGCCAGCTTGATTCTTTCTGCTCCCTCTGGTGCTCCAGCATCACCTTCGGGTGCGGTCCAGCCCCTTGCTGTCTGCTCTAGCACCTGGCCTGGCGTTCACACAGCTGCTCCAGGCTACCAGGGTGTCACCTCTTCTGGCATGGCAGCCTTTGGCTGGGACTTCTGCACACTGCAGACACTATCTGGGATTAGACAGCCAATCCCTGGTGGCCTTACCATCTCCTTCCATGTCCCCATCTCCTGTTAGTTAAATAAGCCCTGTTGCTGGACCGAGAGCCTAAGTGGTCTTGCACTTGTGTGCATGGGTGAGCACCCATTGGCGTGGCCTGTACCCATCCCTGGACACTGTACTGGCACTGTTGTAGCGCTCTTGAGCTCTGTTCAATATGAAGAGTTTTAAGCCTGTGAGCATATGTTGGCAGAGGTCCTTGGATGAGCAGGACACGCCTTCAAAGCCAAATTCCCATTTCAATTTCTCACAGCCCATGGATCAGCGTACGGTAAGGAAAGATGTCTTAATAGTACACTAGGCACTGGCACAATGAGTGCTGTGGTTAAAGTTCCTGAACACTAAATTCTCAGTATTTAGAATGCCTACGGCGGTGGCTCTAAAACAAAGCAAGGCTTTTATCTCTTGTAACAGGTGAGGAAAGCTGCCACAATGCTATTTTTACCCCCACTTCCCTTCTGCTGATGCTTTGGTTTCTAACAGTAATGGACACATCACCAATGAAGCAAAGAAAACAACATCTATTCAGACTGATGAAAGGTGGTACAATATAGATTTGAAAGCATGGGTGTACAGAATTAAGTTAGATGAACTTAAGATTCCCTGTTTTGGTAACGTTTACTTTATCAGTTTAACTTTCTTTAGAAGAGGGATAATAGCAGTAGGAAACCAAATGAGATAAAACAGTATTTTTCAGAGTACCTGATGAATAATGTTCAATAAAGCTTTTATATAAATATTGCTAATCTTATTATAAAACAAGATTTATGATAATAGACATTCTCATTGTCTACACATTTTTAAATCCCAAACACTAGGAATTATATACACATTATTTTTGATCTGTGCTGTTATCTTTATTTCACATTTAAGAATTTTCAGATCCAGACATTTTAGTTAACTTAAAATTAAGTCAAATAGCCAAAGGCCACAAGTGTGTTTTCTTCTATACCTGCTGCCTCTAAAATTAATATTTATTGTAATTGTGGACATGATCTCAGTGGGGAAGGAGGGAGTGCACTTGGGAATTTATGAAGTGGCCCTCCAGCACAAGGTGTCAAGATTAGGTGACCACCAGAACCACCCATCAGGATAGGTTAAGTCCTCACGTTATCTTGGTTCCCCCTTGTGAACACAATCACGTGATTCTGTAGAGTTTGTTCCCTGTGATTCACAAAAAACTAATCAACAGAGCCTAACAAAACAGAACATATTTGTTAAATATGAATTACAATGCTCTTGTAAGTATACAATCAAAATGTTTTTAAGCATGGACCCTCCCTGGCTCCAGGGGATAAAGCACAGCACCATCAAGCTATCGCTAGCCACTGCAGCACGAGTTCAATCCCCGGCCAGGGAGCTGACCCACATGGCACAGCAGACTTCTCCAGTCTCTCCACTGCTCCCCTCAGTCTCTCCATTGCTCTGCTCCCCACTCTGCCTCTGGTGAATCCTCTTACCCCACCCCACCCCACCTCTGGCCTGTATCCCAGTGCTTGTATGCCTAAGTAAATGCATCTTTTAGAAAGGTTTTTAAACTTAAGACACGTTAATGTGTCACGTTGATTGAATTTTCAACCTGAAAAAAGCTGAAGGAAAACACTGTAAAGCAGAATAGTGGAAAATGAAGATACTATTCCTGAAACAACAGGTGTGGCAGTGAACATGCCGAAAGCGACGCAATGGAAGACAGCCTACTGCTGAACAACCACAGCAGTCTGAGCCTGCAAAGTCCTTTTATTAGCTGCCATGGTATCCAGAAGGGTAATTAGGGATTTGAGCAGCATAACACAGGGTAATAGAGGGGGCTAGAGAGAGCTGCCCCATGGCACAATAGCATGTGCCAGTCAGAGGAAAGCTGTGTATTCAGTCTGAAAAATCGATGAAAAGAAGAAAATGCTATTAGTGCCTGTGATTGTTGAAGGGCTGACTTCAAGGTGATGGGTGAAGCTGAATCGAGTTGCTGTGAACCAAGAAGAGGCTCACAGATCTTTATTTCCAAAAATACCATTTCAGTTCTGCCCTGACTTGCAGATCTACAAAATTTCAAAGGGACTCTGAATTGCAAAGCCAGCCAGTTTTTAAATAGACAAGGTTTTACCCATGGGCCCCCTTGGGTGCTATGGGGTAGCATACTTAAGCACATGGTCGTATCAGGGTAGGCACAAGCTATAAAAGGGAAGGTTTACCAGTAATCTGATAAAATGCTTATTAAAATAAAGCAAAATAATAAAGCTTTAAGCGTGCATTTGTCTTTGTGTTTTTTTTTCCAGCAAATATTTATAAAATCCTTAATACCTGGATAGGCCCACACTAAGTGATACCTAAGAGATGCTAAGAAATCTGAAACAGTCTTTTTCTGAAGAAACTGAGGAAATGTAAGTTACATTGTAGAAATTTATATCATAAAACACAAGAATTGTAGGTGTCTTGACAAAAATGTATGTAAATGTTAGTGATTCAACTATTCACAAATTAAATGTAAGTCTCAGTTTTCTCATCTGAACAACTCGCTTGAGATAGCTGTCACAATTAAAATTTTTAAAGTATATGAAAGCGATCTCTTCTTCTGGAAGACAGGATAGATAAAATGTTGTCTCTTTTCCCTACTAAACACTACATTTAGTAGTGGGTAGAATATATAAAACAAACACAAGAGAACATGGAAATACAAAGAGAAAAATCAGACTGGTTGTGGAGTTCAGGACCCAAACAGCAACACAGTAGTCTTACTCGGTCTTACTCACTATAGCTCTAAGATATGTAGCTGAGTAAGTCAGAAAGGTAGAAATGGTAACAGACAAAAAAACAGAAACCAACAAAACTCTGTTGTTTAAAACAAAAGGACAAATCATAACTAGTTTAGTAAGACAGAACAATTTTATAAAATTACCAATTACTGTAGACACCTCTCAAAATTGTCCCTACCCAATCCATGTCACCAAAAAACATCTGCCTTTATCAGACTAACAGGAAGACCCAAACCCAGGTAGGTTTGAGGTCAGTGAAGAATATGTTGTACAAATAGACATATAGATCCAACTTGATAGTAACAAGGCATCTCACAAATTCCTTTCAGAAAATGTCAACTGGAGAGAGAGAGCTTTTAGCATGACCCAGAAGTAATGAGATAGCCAATATCACTTAGTGGTGCTAGTGGAGATCACATGGAGAGCAGTATTGAGGCACTCTACTTCCCCAGCTAAAGGATTATCTGTGGAGGTCAAGCAGCAAATAGGAACTCTAACTTTCACCCTAAAAGAAGGCCTCATCATCACAGATTTAAGTAACATCTGTAACTCACAAAGAATAGCATGTCTCACAACATAATGCATAAGACACATTTGTTTCAGCCAAAGGGCAGAAATTATATGAATAACTAGGATACTCTCACCTTGAGTGAAAATGTACAATCAATGGATGTCATCACTAAGAGTACAGGACTGCCAGAGTTATTAGACAAGATTTTTAAGTTGCTATCGTAACTGAAGTAGGGGATCACTTTTCTACTGGTAAACTCAAAGTTTAAATCGAGATCTTGTTCAAGATTCCAGGCCTTCCCACAGTTCATCTTTCACAATGATAGTTAATAAAAATGATCTATGTTACCAGCTAAATATAAAATGTCTTTGTGAAATGCTATTTGCAGACATTAATATGGAAAAGGTAAATATCACATAGGATAGCATTAGAGTATGTTGCTCACAATGTATCTAGAAAAAAGTGTTGATGAAAATATGTTATGATTAAAGATTTTAATCACTTCTCACATAGATGATTACCTAATTATCATCCCCAAAGTCTTTGCAACTTTTAATTTAGCCTTATGCATTTTTAAAATGACAGCTGAAGGAAATCACTAGGCTGTAATACTGATCATGTAAGTAGAATATCAACTATCTTCCACAAAATGAAATTGAGAAAAGGAATTTTACTTTTTGTATATCCTAAATGAGTAACATGAAATCAACAACAATACATGCTTTGTGACTTTATCGAAAACAAAAATGGTTTTGTTTAGTTAAATATAACTATAAGTTAAATATAAAAATGGAGTTGACCACTAATAAATACCCCTAATTAAATTCACAGTGATGCATTATGTCCAATGGCAAGGGGAAATAAGTCAATAGAGGCAGAAACAGGCTGTACTGGGGACAAGGGAGAAGCATTCATGCTCTTACCTACCAAGCACTGATACATGTGTGAATATGAAAGCGAGAGGGATTTCAATGGGGAATCTCAAGATTTGGACTCGTCTAAATTTGGAGAAAAATGTCTCCAGATGTACTCAATTTTCCCGATAGTTGACAAAGGTGCAGCTTGAATGATAATAAACCCTATCTGTGTGTTACATCCATGGCATATCACCATTTATTAAGTGTGTGGTATGCAACTGTTCCTCCTACCAGCTCCTGGTTCTTTAATTAATCCTGTAGCTTGATCTACCAAAATCAGATGAATCTAAGCGTAAGTGCCCAGGGGATTCGCTGTGCCTTTAGCACACAGGCAGAACATTAGCTTTTGCAAAGCTTAGTGCCGATAGTTTAGATTAAGGGGGGCATCATTGATGAAATGAAATATTTAAAACAGTTACTGGCATTCAAAACTAGTTTGTTTTCTGACCTTTCACGACAAAATGGGTCCAAGGAACAAAATGAGGAATGAGACACTCAGTGCTGTAATGGAATGAGATTAAACAGGGAAGTAAGACTGCACCCTCAGCTATGGAGTGTGGGCACAGCTAAGACAGGCATAAATTACTATGATACACTGGGTTTGCTCAAGGAGTCAGCATGCAGAAAGAGGATAAACTCAAGCAAGTTTCTGTCTTGCATGTGTATTAACAGATTGGTTCCATTCAAGAAATCTAGTGTTCACAAACAGTATGTGTATCTTAAAGCCCCAATCTCATCCTTCTGAACCACCTATGTGTGCACATACATGAAATTATCTCCCTTACTTGTGTTTATTAGCCTCTTTCACCTTTTCTTCCTCTATCGCAGACAGTTTTAGTTACAAATAGCACTAGAATTCTTACTAGGTTAGATGTAGCATGCAACTCAGTTTAGCAAACATTCCCTGCTTAACTAGTTGCCGTGCTAGATGGTGAAGGCGAATGACAGGGGAGAGTACAAGGGTCCAATTTAAAACTTCTGTTCCAGCTGCTATATTGGGTCTCAAGTAAATAAAGAAGTTCTTCAAGAAAATGCAATTTGCTAGCATCACACTCATGAATTTTCACGTCTTAGTTCAAATATCCTTCAAGTGTTGTCACCAAACAAGCTGCATAAGGCTCATCTGGGAACTTGTCAGACACACACGTGCAGATTCACTGGACAAGAGACACTGAAGGTACTAGATAGAGTTCATCGTCTGGAGTTAATCAAGTCTTCTTGGTGAGCATATTCAAGTTGTCGTCGAACCCCTATTTTATCTCACGAATGGAGGCCTGTGCGAATCCATTTCTTCTCCTTCAGGTCTCATTCGTTCTGTCTGGCCTAGTTCCAGGTCTTCCTTCAGGGGGGAATATAGCTTCCCAGGACACTTGGCTCACATTGGTTCTATGATTAGTCATGTGTGAGCCAGGGTAGACACCAGAAAGCTGCCTACACAGCCCACAAAATTATAGCATGTGCTGCTGAAGCCTCTAAATTTTCAATTTACTTTAAATGAAGTGACAACTAAACCATGAAACCTGGAGTACCTATAGAAGAATATGCTAGAAACATGGGAGAATTTTGAACAGGACCAGACTTGCATTTTTAAATGATCACTCTAGCTATAGGATAGAAGAAACCTGAGGAGGACAATTAGATAGAGGGATTAGCAAATGTTTGCAAGGATATTAGACCCATCTAGGGCTGTATATGTCATTGACCTTTCACAGATGATGAAGGTATCTTCATAATCAGAATAACTGAGAGCTATGGGATGGGTCTGCAAGTTGCAAAAATCAGGGAAGAGCAGAGTCAGCCTGTTTGACAAATACGTTGCATCTTCCTTTCAGCTTGGCCACTTAGGTAACTGGATATGAATGTGATATAACAGATTCTCTCCATGGAGCTCCCTCTCTGAAGGTTGGGGAAGCACTCTTGTTCCAGAAACAACTTCTAACCAGCGGAAGGGGCTCGGTCACTTAATATTTTCCAACAGAGCCTACAAATTTGTGTTACCTCCTTCACTATGTGCGAACACATACGCTGTGTGCACTACTGTTGTTTAAGTATGCAAATCCAGCTCGTTACTGTGTTTGCCATCATACAAGGACTAAATTCAGTCTGTGAAAACATGGGGGCAAGTTGAATGGAGAAATAATACTGGCTTATTCTAGACAAGCGCTGTATCATTATAGGTAAAAAATAAAGATCCTGAAATTAGGCAAACATGAGACTGAGTTCCAGGGCTACATCTTGCAAGACTATGTTACCTTGGGCAAGGTAAGTGTCTTCCACATCTTCATTCCCTAGATACAGTGGTGGCAACAAGGAAATTATAAGGCTTGACTTTTTGTGGCACAGAGCCTCAAAAACCTTCCAGATACAATAGATGGGGCATAGTAATGTGGGATACAATAGATGGGCATAATAATAAAGGGTACAGAAGATGGGCAGAATAATATGAATTGTTTCTGGCAATACATGACATTGTGTACATTGTTTTTCCACTTTGGGCCTTAACAACCTAATCTGTAACCTGAGAGCTTGGGGGATGCCACAAGCAGGGAGTGATTAGTTAAGAACACAAGACTATTCCTACTTTGTGTCATTTTCTTAATTTTAGTTGTTTCAAGATAAAGTGTAGCAGTGATTTGCCATGTGAATAACAATGAGAGATAGAAACAAGTATAATCACATTTCTTTGAAAGCTTCTAAAAAATTAGAAAACTGTATAAAGCTCTGCAAGAAATCGGCTGCCATTTTCTCTAGTTTTATGTATGTATGTATGTATGTATGTATGTATGTATGCATGTATGTATTCTTACAGAACTGGGGTACAAGCCAGAGGTGTAGGGGCAGTGAGAGGCTTCACCAGAGACAGAGTGGGGAGCAGAACAGGCAGATTGACAAAGTCCACTGCTGAGGGGAGCAGCAGACAGATCAGGAGAGGTCTGCTGTGCCCTGGGTCACCTCTGGGGCGGGGATCGAACTTGCACTGCAGCAGTTGGGACTCCTTGCAATGCTGTGTCCTAACCTGTTGCACCACCAGGGAGGGCCATGCACTCTAGTTTTATTTTGCTTTGTTTCCAGAGCCCTTATGTGTAAGACATGACTTACTCCAATGACCAGGGTAGTGGCAGGCCCTGAAATTTATCCTTAACAATGCACTCTTTAAGAAGTTTCCTTATCGGCCCTCCCTGGTGGTGCAGAGGGTTAACGCACAGCACTAAGAAGCTAAAGCCACTTCCGCATGAGTTCGATTCCCGCCTGCCCCGGAGGTGACCCCATGGCGTGGCAGACCTCTCCTAACCCGCCTGCTGCTCCCCTCAGCAGTGTACTTCATCGATCTGCCTGTTCTGCTCCCCATTCTGTCTCAGGTGAAGCCTCTCACTGCCCCTGAGCCTCTGGCCTGTACCCCAGTTCTGTATGCACAAATAAAATAAATCTTAAAAAAAAATAAAGTTTCCTTATCTGCTCTGGCTGATATCAAAGACAGACGCCTAATCTACAATTCTCAGATTCAGTGCAGTTTATTTTTGAACAAGGATCAGTAGTTAGCAATCATCCAAGCCAATGCCCGAGTAGCTGCTTGTCATAATATACCACATCCTTCTGCAGGAGTCCAGCTGGGACCCTCTGCACAACTTCACAAAGAACACACCTGGTACACTCAGGCTTTCCTTGGAATTTAATTTTTTAAATTTGCCATCAGCCACTTTCAACAGGCTTGCTGTTCTATGAAACATCAGTTCTCTACATCAAAACAATCACATCTGGACAGTTTCTGTGGAACACTCATGTGTGGAACTTCTAAATGTCTGTGCTGTTTGCGAGTCCCTCAGACGGCCACATCATCCAAGACCTGGGCAACATGACAGTTGATCGTATGGTAGAAATGGAGATTGATCACAGAAGAAAGTGCCCTAAATATTATGTACTGCAGGGGTATAGAGCTTGAATTGTATGTGTGGGAATATATTAATTTCTCTGTTTATCTCTTCATTCCTTCACTTATGCATGCTCATTTTTCTAAAACACATTATCTGATGGTGCCACCATCTGATTAAACACCATAGTTGCTCACCTGTGCTTCCAGCTCTAATGCTATCATCAGAACTTTCTCTCCTGTTATAATCAAAACTCTCATTTATATTGATCTAAAATGCCCCCCCACCTCCTACAGCCTACTTTCTAACCTTGATCTTGGCCACAGTCTCTCATCTCTGCCCACAGAGACATTGGATCTGTTCCCAATGCTTTTACGCATGTGGCTGTATTTGCTATTCTCCCATCATTGTACTCGGAAATTAGATGCACAACTTTTGTTCTCTAAATACTTTACGTGTGTACACTTCCCTCCAGCAAGTCACAGAACAAGATGAAATTATAATTTGTGTGTTTATCACTTTCGTGACAGGGAATATGTCTTATTTATCTTGGGGTGCCCAGTACCACAGGTAACTGCTAATGAAGTAATGAAAATCTGCACCATAAATTACAGCTGTTCATAAATGTTATATCCAGCTAAATTTGTTTAGGAAAGTATTAGTGGATAAGTACCGGACAGAAATCAATCATGGAAATAAGTTCAACAGAATGGTAATTATAGCTAGGGGATAAGCCCTGTATGGAATGGTACCAGCAGAGATATGGACAACGAGTTGAAGACAGCCATCTGGTAAACCCACGTTTGTGGAGTTCTGTTCGGTGCTAAGCACTGCATAAGATAAAGATTGATGTCATTAACAGAATACAAGGAGATAGCGCCTTCATGGATGGGCACTCAGCCAAGAATGAAAAAGAATGGCTTAAAAAAAATAAGGACAGGGCCCTCCCTGGTGGCGTAGTGGGTTAAAACACAGAACTAAGAAGCTAAAGCCACTTTATCATGAGTTTGATCCCCACCCCAGAGGTGACCCACATGGCGCAGCAGACCTCTCTTGACCTGCCGCTGCTCCCCTCAGCAGTGTACTAAGTCATTTGGCCTGTTCTGCTCCCAACCCTGTCTTTGGTGAATCCTCTAACCGCTACTGCAATCTGGCTTGTACCCCAGTTCTATATGCATGAATAAATAAACCTTTTAAAAAAATAAGGACAACACGTTGAAATATAAGTGCAAACGGACAATATAAGAACCACAGTTGAGTTACAATATGCCACAACAGACTAATCCACATCAGAAGTCATTAAGCATAAAATTAACCTCAGAAAAAAATCAAATGATTGATATGAGAAAATATTTTCCAAAATGCGGAAAGTATAAATACAAAAAATTATGACTAAGAACATGATCAGAATTTAAAATAGAGGATGCCTATTCAAGAAATGAGTAATAGGTGTTCTTCCTTGAAATTTGCAATAGGTTTTCTTGAGAAGAAAAGACAGCATTTGCAATAAGATTAATAAAATAAAAGTGAATAAATTAAATCTAATAAGAAAAATAAATATGCATAATTAGATAGCTTAGTGTTTTGTTTTATTATTGAGGAAATATCACTTACAACACTATCTGGGTTTCAGGTTACAGTTTCTCACCTCAGCAACTGCATGTCACTACCTCCACCCCCAAATGTCCATCACCACCCACCAACTAATGGGTCCCTCTGCACACTTCCTCACTTCTTCACCTCTTTAACCTGCTGTCAGTGTGAGAGTTTAGTTTTTGTTTGTTCATTTGTTGTGCTTCTTTATATCCTCATATGAGTAAAATTGTACCATGCTTTTCTCCTTTTGATTTATTTGACTTACTACAATCTCCCCAAGGCTGATCCATGTTGTCCCAAATAGCAAAATTTCAGTTTTTTAACACCTGTGTAGCATTCCATTGCATATCTCACCACAACCTCTTAATCCAACCATCCGGATGACACAAGTTGTCTCCATAACTTGGCTATTGTGAACAGGCCTGCAATGAACACAGGGGTGCATGTATCTTTTCAAAATAGTGTGATCAAATCTTTGGGTAGAATTCCAGGGGTGGACTTCTGTGTCATATACAAGAATTATTTTGAGTATACACAATGCCATAGACTGGGTGACTTACACCACAGAAATTTACTATCTTCCATTTGAGACATTCTGATATTTATTATCGTAGGGAATAGTGAAGGAATAGAGAAATGAATAATATCGATTCTCCTCCTAAATTCAAGTGATGTTAACAGCCATATTCACAAATACCTACAATGTAATACAGCGATAAATTGGCATTACCATTGGATTTCAGAATTTCACCTCTTCAGCTAATTTTTGTAGTCGAAACAATGATCACTATAGCAACTTAAGACAACTGTGAATGAGCTAAACATAAAATGGACCACATCTTTATTACTTTCTTTGTAAATGACTGAAGGGAATTCTTGCTTCTTTGTAGTGGATATTATGTTTATTTTATTATATAATGTGATTATAAGATGAAGTCTTTCTTTGCTACACGTGACAGTATCGAAACTCCACCCCACTAAGTTCAGTCGCTCTCTTCTCTTTGAAGATTTTGATTATATATTGAGGGATATTTTAACACCCCAAGACACATCTTTATACTAAAACCTTTTAAAATTCCGTAAAGATGCACACATCATTATCATTAATATCTTAAGTGTCTCGGAGGTTGCTGGCCATCTCGAGGCACTTTCTTCCCTGGGAAAGGTGGCCTTCTGAGAAACAGATCACCTTTTTGATGTCCCATTTTCCACTGCAGCTTGATGAAGTGACTATCCATGTTTTAGATGTTTTGCCTTCTCCTGCTTAGGGCATAGTTGATAGTGTTTCCCGTTGCAGAGTAATGGAATATTGTCTGTTGAGAGGTATTTCTTTTAGTGCAGTTGAAAGTCAAAGCTTGAACTGGGACTGACCTTGTCTGCTTTGATGTATCTCCTTGGGGTTGTCTAACAGTCACTGGAACCACAGACACTGCCATTTGGCACACAACTTCTCCTTGCACTTCCTTTCCAAAAGTGGAAGGGAATAGACATTCCTTGGAACTTTGATACCCAGCACAAACCAATGCAAGCATTCTCACGGGCAGCTCTGTGCTGTGTAAGGTATTGATGTTTAAAACCAGGAAACAGCACAGATGGTAAAACATACAACACCGCATTAGCTCTAGTTCTTATAACAGGGAAGGGGTGGGTTCAGGGTTAACTATGTTGCTCCGGCTGCAAAGCCTGTTCCTTTTCATGGGTGCCACACTAAACCACAGTGGAGGTGGTCCAGACTTCCACAAGAGTGGAGCAATCCATGTCTGGGAAGAGGAAGAGAGTAAAACTGGCAGGAGTAAAAAGCTTCCTGCCTCATTCAGAATCATGAGAGTTTGTGGCTGAGTTAGTGCTCTATTCTACCTCTGAACTATTTATTTACTTCTGTAAAGTACTTCAAAAACTTAGGTGAACAAGGCAAGTGGTTAGCCTTTGTAGCATCCATTCTGAGCTTCAAAAGACTCTACAACTACTAATTACTCACCTACATCTGGAAGGCAAGGCAGGAATTATTGCCGTCATTGAGCCAAAGGGAACCGAGCGGTCAAGCAGTCCCCTGGGGTCTCCAAAGCAACAAATGATGGCATGAGTCAAGAATTGGAAAGCACACTTCCTAATTTCAACTCTATATTTAGACATTGCCTTTTTTATTGTCTGGTATAGCAAGGGCAGTGCTTCTAACGAGGCTGAGTTACTCTTCTGCCTATCACTCAGAGGAAGATACATTTATTAGCAATAGGAACAACAAAGAGAGATAAACAGTGAGAGAGATAACAGAGACAGCAGATTGGAAGCTTTTGAGTAAAAGGAATGAATTGTCATATTCCTTGTGGGATGCCACAGGGAGTTTGTGAGGAAGAAAGGCAAACTCTAACTAACCAAGGAATATGCAAACCAGGGGGCAAGCGGATAGGCCAACATTCTAGAATTTGCCTCAAACCACAGGTACTACCCCCCTGCTGACTTTAACATGAAAACGATGATGGCACAAAACAGGGAACAGGTGTAAGAATGGCGAGCATGCACTTGGGGCCTCGTGCTTATTACCACCATGTCATGCATCTGTCCATCACCTTCCGGGCCCTTGAGCATTGCCAGGAAGTGCAGAGAAGAACAAAATGCAAAAGGTATTTTTTAGTAAGGGAAACCATTTTGAGGGTCTGTTCAGTAAGGAATGAACCTGGCCACAATTAGACGATGCCAAATTAACAACCACCCACATTTTCACTTAAAAGGGCGCTTTCATGTGGTCTCATGCATTCCTGATTCTTTTTAAGGATCACTTGTTTTATATACAGGAGCTTGTCTGTGGCCAAGTGGTACATTGTAGGCCCTGAGTTTTCTGAAGAGAAAGATTTTGAAATACTGAATAAATGAATCATTTTTGTTGTTTCCAAATGAAACATATCCCCAGAGTATTGCATTATCAACTCTTTCCCGTTTCACCTGTCCCCAGGCACTGATTATAAAGTTACACCTAAATTTTGTAAATTTTTGGCTGACTAAACAAATTATGAGATGTGCAGTTACTAACCACCTGTACTGAATCTGTATGCACCATCTTCGGAAAAGACCTGTCTAAAATCACTCAGATCAGAACACTTACTGTAAAGCATATGCTGCACACGTGAGGCAGTGCATACTTCCTATAGGCAGTCGAAACTGGCTGGCCATCCTACGACGCTTTCCTTATGACTGGATTTTACGCATCTCCAAACCAACGTTTTGGCACTGGCTCTCCTCAGTTATCTTATACCACCCCACTGAACTCATGGCTTCACTTCTTATTTCATGGAGAAAATCAAAGAGATCTTACTGGAGCGCCATCAAACTTACCAAGCTACCTCTCTGCTCTCCCTGCCTGCTTAGTCTGCGTTACCCCGAGGGGTCTGTTACACTTGAAGGAGTGTTCCAACTACGTCCAAGCCCCATCCTCATCATCTGTGCCTTGGAGTCCACCCCCTCCAAAACTGTGTTTCTGTTCATTCATGACCTTCACCCCATTCGATGAACAGCATGCCTATTCATGTCAACCTCATCCACTGTGCTCCATACCTTAGGAAATGGAGCTCACAGAAGTGCTTTCCCCAGCTTCACTTCTTGCTTATACTCCAAACAAATGACTGAATGTTACACTGTTACTGTAGGTTCTGTTGCTGTTTTAACCAGTGATGATCGGTTATTTCTCTCTCTAGCTTGGCTGAGTTACAAGAAGCAAACTAATTTTTGAAATGAAGAATTCAGTTGGAGGATGTATGCTTCTCCACTGTAAGACTCACTATAAAGCTACAGTTACCAATACATTGTGAACTGGTGAAGGGAAAGACGTATAGAGCCACAGAACAGAAGGGAGGGTTCAGTATTGACAAAGATTCTCTCCCTGACCAAACTCTAGCCAGTCTTCTTTGAACCTCTTTTCAATAAGGTTCTAACCTTGGCCTATATTTTAAAGATTTATTTATTTATACATACAGAACTAGGGTACAGGCCAGAGATGCGGAGGGTGAGAGGATTCACCAGAGACAGAGCGGGGAGCAGAACAGGCAGATCAACGAAGTCCAATACTTTATTTATTTATTTTATTTTAAAGA
>NW_004567120.1:37104997-37156326 GCF_000260355.1 Condylura cristata
GAACTAGGGTACAGGCCAGAGATGCGGAGGGTGAGAGGATTCACCAGAGACAGAGCGGGGAGCAGAACAGGCAGATCAACGAAGTCCACTGCTGAGGGGAGCAGCAGGCGGGTCAAGAGAGGTCTGCCGCGCCCTGTGGTCACATGCGGGGCAGGTGGGGATCGAACTCATGCAGAAGTGGCTTTAGCTTCTTAGTGCTGTGCTTCAACCCGCTGTGCCACCAGGGAGGGCCGCAAACACTAACAGTTTTTATAAACTCATGGCCACACCCTATGATACCTTTAGCCACCCTTAACATGCCTGCCCAAGAAAAGTCAAGGCAGCCCAAAACTTCACTATGTGTTGCAATCAACACTTGACAACAAGTCCCCACCCCAAGCCCCTGTGGGATAAGTTCAATATGCACCAGGGAGTTTGCACACGCACAGATCCCCTTTGTCCACTTTTTGTACTATGCTTTATCCACAACTTAACTGAGCACTCACTCACTGCTCTATTCTCATACACCCATTTATATTATCTCACCACCTCTCTGCAAGTTGTGTTCAGTTCACGTTGGGCTCTTTTCCCTGTTGTGATAGTATAATACCAATGAAAATCTGTACCTGCACTTTCATTATTACCTGGCTCTGCTTTTGTTTTATAGTCGACAATATAGACCCACAGAAATATGAGAACTGACTCTGTACAATACGAAGATTTAAAAAAAAAATCAGTGAAAACAGGGTATTTTCCAAAATAGGGTTGGAGATACTGTGAACTCGTATGTAAATAATGAAACTTCTACTTTATATAAATGTTCACTCATTGGTCTAACTATAAAAGGTTAAATGATAAAATATCTGTAAGGAAACTGAAGAGAAAGTCTTCATTGCTTGTGCTCAAATATTTTAGGTATGATGCCATAAGCACAGTCCTTATATGATGAGATGGTTTCACTTGTATGAGGAATGCAGAGAAACGAAACAAAGGAACAGACACAACTCAACCAAAATAAACCCTAAACGTCTGACTGTTCAACTGAGGAGTATGGGGACTGAAGAGCAGAGGATGGAGGGGACCCAGTGGACTATGATGAAGGATTAGGGGTGCTTTGATGATGGGTGTAGTGCAGTATGCTACATCTGAAAAGATGTGAGCAGACACCGTAAATCATATACCAGGTTGAAACCGATGTTATCTCAATAAATAATGTAATTTTAAAAAAGACAAGCTCCAGAAAATGCATCACTCTTATGACAAAGGGCTGTATCCAAAATATATAAATAACTCACCACACTGAACACAAACACTTGCAGGGAATATTCACCAGACTGGACATATGGCTGACATAGAAGCATTGAAAATTGATTCAACACTTTAGTCCTTAGGAAAATGCAAATGAAAAGTATGATGAGATAGCCCGACACATATAATACCTGTGACTGAGTATCATGACAATAGCAAATGCTGTGGAAGGTGGGCAGGAATGAGAACTGGAACAGCCATTCCAGAAAAGTTTGTCAGCTTATAAAATGTTGAACGTATATTTATCACATCACCCACAGATTCCACTACAAGATCGTTACCCTAAGTCTACGAAAAAATTATATTCCCATAAATTCATTTGCATAATATTTACACAAACTCCTTATAGTCTCCAAACACTGGAAATATTATAAATGGCTTCTATGGATAAAAGGATTAGCAATCAAAGGACAGCTATACAATGGTAGACTGCGCCAAAGAAAAAATGAAATACTGATACACCTATAGACCAAGGGAATGGAAGCACGCTGAGAGAGCAAAGGCAATCTCAAGAGGAAACACACACATGATGTCCACTTTATAGGCTCCTTGAATTGACCAGGCTATAGCGGGGCCACAGATCAGAGGCTGCCGGGGCTCCTGGTGACGGGGATGAAAAAAAGAGGTAATACAGGGAGTTTGGCAGGTGAGGGAAATATTCTGTGCCCTAACTGTGGTGGTTCCCCAAACCTATCCATATGCAACAATCTGTAGAACTGTACATAGGAATAAATTTTATGGTATATGAACTGAAGGACATGTTAAATTGAGTTATTGAGCTTCCTCTTTCAACCAGTGTCATTTAGATTTAAACACCTATTATCATCTGTTGAGACTTTTTTTTTCATACCATCCAACTAAAGTGAGTCAAAGTCATGTAGGATTCATTTAGATCATCATTAATCTGAAGGATTTTTCAAAATAAAATCCACTAAGCATATAAGCTCCCTTTCCAAAATTGGAGTCATTTCAATAAGCCCTTCTGTATGCCACGCAGCACAAGCAGGAATTTTTGCTAAGGGAGGATTAGGTATAGGGGTTCCTCGAAGAGTGTTACATAGATATTTCACCATATGCATGCTTATGTTTTAACACATTCTTGCCCATAGTTTTTCGCGTTTTTTTTTTGTTTGTTTGCCTGTCCCCCCATTTTGCTTTAGGCCCCCGCAAGCAAAATATTTTGTTTGATTGCATTTTTCCATAAAGTTCATTGAACTATCACATGGCTTTATGCTGTGCTATGATACTGAGGAGTGACTTTAAACTGAAGCTGACATTTAAAATTGCAGTATTTCTTAACTTTGCCTTCAAATCACATACAGAATAAATAGTTTGAGGCTAATGATTAAGTAAATAGGAACATTAACTATCAACCTCCTAGCTGTCACTGTGTTAGGTGAGCAAAATGTGGATCCCCACAAGAACTTAAAAACACGAGGGTATGAACAGAAACCACCTATGATTAGCTATTCTTGGGATATAATTTCATCAGTAAGGGAAGAAATATTACCTTCTTGAGTCTGAAAAAGATCACTGGTAAGTGCACCTATTAAATGCTTCTGTAAAATCCAGGTAAACTGTTCACATGCTAAGTTTCACTATGTTCCCATGATTTTTTAAATTGATCCCTTCCAAAGCATGATTACAACAGGAATCTGGCTTTCTGTTGCTTGCCTACCTGCTCTATCAGTCCTGGGTGTTCTTTGTATTATGGTTTTCTTTCCAGCCTCTCTGTCTTTACCTTTCATCCTCTTTCTCTTCCTCCCCCAGTCGCCTTTCTCCTCCTGTGTCATCGAAGCAATAAACCACATTTTCCTTTCTCCAGCTCCGTCTGGCTCATTTATGCTTATATTTTCAAAGTCAGCTGAACATGACAGTCTCTGCTCAGACTTAGCTGAGCTCCCGAGAGCTGGGGCCTTCCCTCTGAATCCCAGAGCACCCCATGCTTTCAACTCTGAGCTTCTCACCGTGGCTCATGATTCCCTGGGTCCTCAGGTTAGAAGCCCCTGGAAAACAGAGACGTGTGATTTTCTTCCCTCAACGTGCCCACATCATAATACTATTTCTCACACAGTAATTTTGTACTCATCGATGAAGCTATCAAATCAATATCCATCTACCCACTGGGATATATGGGTTATCCACGATGACAAGAATTATGACTATGTTTGTACCCACTCTGTTGCCTGCCCCTAATATAATGTCTGGCGTAGAACAGATAAGGATACAATGAAAGTTCCACTTGAATGTCATTTATTTATTTGTTTGTTTGTTTGTTTGTTTGTTTGCTGAGTAGAAAGTTAAGCACTGAGAATTCAGATGAAACAGAAGTCATGGTCCTGGCCCTGTGGGAATTTCATGTCAGTGATATGAAACTAGTTGTACCTAAAATTAGAGCAAAGTGCTAAATAAATAAATGTCTAAGTGCTAAATAACCACTTGCCCGATACCTTGGTATAGTCTTCTCCCTTGTAATCGATGAAAGTCAAGGTGAATACAGAATACAAGTGGTACCTCTGTAATATTAGAGAGGAAGATATGGAAGGAGCCCAGTCTTGAATATTAAGTACTTGGGCCAAGGAGATAAAGATTTAAAGATTAGGTGAGATAGTGTAGTCACTGCGAGCTCCCACAAGTTATGTCAAGCGGTGGTGGAAGGCGTGATTCATCTTCCCCTCACAGCCCCTCTGGCCCTAGATCACGTGATGCTCCTGGAGAAACATGGCTTCTATACAGCATTTCATCAGGTTTTTGAGCTTCACCCGAATTTCTCTGAGTACTTTTTCTTAGCTATTTTATATGATTTCTACAGCCCACAAAACAACTTCTCAAAAGGAAATGAAAATTTTTCCAGTCTCTACTCAGACTTCCAGGTCTGATGGAGGAACTGACTTCAGAGGGGCCTCCTTCGGAACACAGCAGCCCCAACGATGGAGCTCAAGGCAAAGAGCCACAGAGGGAGTGAGTAGCAGAGCTGAGGACTGGTGATAGTGTGTGGAAATGCCTGGCACACAGTAGGAACTAGATACTTGCTAGCTATTACTCTAATTAATCTTGCCTGGAGATAAAAGGCTGAACAATACATCCCCCTGAGGTCCCCTTCTGTGCTTTGAAATGTGATCTTTTCACAAATAACAAAGGGTATTATAAGCATGGAGGTTTATCTCTCTAAATAGAGCCTATTATAAAGCATGAGCCATCCATGTGTTGGAACTCTTTTCTCAATTTTAGTGGAATCCATTCACCATGACATAATGAGTCTCTGCATAATTTTTACTTTTCTTTATGATTTAATTAGCCTCCGTCTTTTCTGTTCTTTGTTTTGACTGGTGCCCTCTCATCTCTGCAGCTTTTTATTACGAGCACTTAGTACTAGACAATGCATATTCATGTGGCTGCCAAGCTTTGACCCAGGGTATTAGAGCTTATTTTCCTTTTCTCCTGCATCGTAAATAATAGATTATAAATTTTTAAACACTGTACTTAGTTGAGTACTGGGATTCCATGTGAGAGTGGGAATTGTGCAGATTTGTAAAACCTGTAAATTTGTAAAAGGAACCATAGGTGTTCATGCTTTTACAATTGACAGTCATTTTTATTGCATCCTACCTTCTCCTGAGTCTACACACTCTCTCTGACTTTGGATATTTTTTTTGCTCTTATGGTTTAGTGCAGGGGATGGGGCATTATGGAATATAGGCCGAATCTAGCCTGCCACTTGCTTTATAAAATAGTTTTATTGAACAACGTTTGTCATTCACACAAGATCCATGGCCACATCTGCACTACACTTTTGAAAAGTTGTGATGGGGACTTTATGGATGACAAAGTTGAACATTTTCATTATCCAGACCTTTTATTTTTGTATCCAGAAAATGTTGTTTGGGCCTTGGTTTAATCTACCATTTTTTTAATATCATTCCACAGATAGGAAATGGAAGAACTGAAATATTTTCCATCTTTCCAACTGAGTCATATTCTTATCACTTCATGTGATGAGTGTCCCAAATTACACAACAGTCCATACTGAAATTTTCTAGAAGCTTCGTTTTCCAGAAATTTTACAGAGGAAACTGCCCAATGCTTACTTAGAAAATCTTGTTGCTGGGCACTATGTTCTCACATTTAGAAAGTCACCACTTTGTTGAAAGAAATCAAGGTTTCTTGACCTTCAATGAATTATATAAAACGGGACTCACTACTGCTCTATACTTCATGATTTCTGCTCATTTTACTTTACTTTGAAATGTTGTACATATTTCAACAAAAAGATTCAGAAAGCAGTTGCAGATGAATTTAATGAGCCCATGAGGGAACATTTCAGACTTGTATTGCATGTGATAAATAAAAGTCTAATGCTGACTTTGGAAATATTTCTGAAATTCCCAGATTAATCAGAAGACATTTGGAAAAATGTAAAGAATGACTAGAGAATAGCTGTTTTAATAAACATTATGTTACACACATTTTGACATGTCATATCTATAATCAACCTATATTTTCCCAGGTTTAAAATTCCTAATACTCCAAGTGCTACCTCTCACTTCTGGGTTTGAAAAATATTTCATTTATGCTGAGTCACACAAAGGTATAAATATATAATACCTTTCCTTCTAAAAAGAGCCATGGGTAATAAGACTTATACTTTGCTCATAGTGTATATATATTATTCTTGGCAATGTTACATATCGAGGATAATATACCTTGCGGTTGCTATTCTAACTGGGATAATTACACCCAAACTTATCTAAATTTCCATATGCTGCCTTAAGTTGATAGGTTACCCTATCTAATTACACGGGGACTCCTTGTGGATAAACATCTTTAAATAATAATCAGATAAAGGTTTTCATTGTTCCTGTCTGTCTGTCTGCCTGTCTGTCTGTCTGTCTATCTATCTATCAATCATCTGGTCAAGAGATACAGAACCTGAGTAGTTAGTACACAAAACTATATTTCATTTCTTACTTCTCTTTGGGTGGTAAGAATGGATACACAACAGAATCCTTCTAACTTTTAAATACATCACATATATGATCTGAAATTTGAAGCTAATCTGCCTTAGGGATGCTAACATATTTCCTCCTCAGCAAGCATGATTTCCTGTCTCTACAGAAAAACAGGCCAGCCTGCTCTGACTCACCCACCTGGTTCCCGTTGAGAGTGTTGTTTGTGCATGTGGACCATAAGAGTGTCAATAGCTATTGATCCTCCCTTATATTATTTGAATCTTGGGGGCATCTCTAGTCTGAATCCAATAACTTCAAAGTTGTAACCTTCTGATGATTTGACTTTTAACACATCTGAAACTCAGTTTGGTGTTCTGACTGAGGTGAAGCTGTACACTGATTTTATTTTAATGTCACTTTCATGTACTAACCCCATGTTTTAAAACAAGACACATATTTGCCACTTTTTGGTGTTGTGGTCTTGATTATATATTGAAGGTTTTTCTTTTAAATTTATGAATTACATCAAAGACATACAGTGCAAGCATAGCATATATATGGTTTTAAAATAGCCTGAATATATGAGCATTTATGTTCTCATGATTCAGCTTAAGGAATATAACATTAACAACACAGTTGAAAATTCTATAAGTACTATCTCAATTGCAACTTTTCCTTTTGATCCAGAAGTAACCACTGTTAGCCTGCCTTTGCATTAGGCATCCCTTGCAATCACTACAGTCTGACAGCATGCATTATTTACATGTACAAATGGTACGTGATGATCACTTTTGTCTGTTTTTTTCAAAAAAATGTTTAAGTAAAATATTAATATTTCTCGGGACTTGATTTTTCCTCTAAATATTATTTTAGAGCATCTGATTGATGTATATAAGCTGCTTTTCACTGCTTGTAATGTACCACTACATGACTATGCTACATATTCATCTAGTTGGTGATAATTATGATTTACTTATTATCATGACTTACTGTTTTACCCCTCACATGAACACCGCATGAAAGGTATTTTTTTATTTCTTTTGTTATTTTATCAATAAGAGCCCACTAATGAAATTAAGTGAACATTACATATCGAATATGAATTAAATTATACCTTGTATGATTTTATTTTTATTCACATTCTTAACATTTTATTTTATTTGTTTGATGGCCCAGGTTAGGATGTGAGCCTTCAAAAGAGGTGGAGAGTTAGATTTCTTCTGCTTTGAAATTTAACTTATTTCAAATTTTCTGATTTTTATTTATCTATATTCCCCCAGCACCATCACTTGTGCCCCCTGGTCCATTTCTCTGACCGCCCCCCCCCACACACACACACTTAACCTCAGGGTCCTCAGAATATTTGCTGATATCCAGCCAATGATTTTTGGATGTATTTTATGCTATTGAATTCTGGTTTTTGAATGTCAATATTTGTTTGTTTGTTTGCTTGTTTTATCATTCTGACCTCTTTGCTGTACATGAGTCTATCAAATTCCCTCCATTTTGTTGAAAATGACTGCAGTTCATACTTTTATCAATACTTGTGGCTGTATACTATTCCATGACATGTACAAACCACATTGTGGCTGTATACTATTCCATGACATGTACAAACCATCTATTTGATCTAATCATCTGATGTAAATATTTCAAATTTGCAGTAGACACAAATAGGTATTTCATACCAGATATCAGCAAACATTCTTATTCTTATGAAATGTATTCAATGTCATTAGCCATAAAAAATAAAAATTTAAAACCACAGTCAGACATCTTTCCAAAACTAAAAATATATATATTATAAAAAGTGTGATAACAAAGGCGATTAGCTTCACACAGTTCTATTAAGAGTTTACGTTGGTAAAACTTTGGAAACTATTTTGACGTTATCTGGTAAATAGATAAGTACAATATGTTACTTTACATCCAGTTCAGTGATATGTGTGGGGCATATATTTGCATCAGATAATAAGTATAAAAATCTCACATGGGATAGCTTTTAATAGAAGAACAACATCAAATGGGACATAATGGATTTATTTATTCATTTGTGTATCCCAACAAGTGTTTATTGGCTGCCTACTATGAATCTGCTCAGTATTTCCAGTATATGAACTCACTCAGTTCTCACAATCGTCCAATAAAGTAGGTATAACTAATGTCCCTGCTTTACAAATGGGGGGAACGCAACCCAGAAAAGTTAAATAAGTTGTTCAAGTCCATAGTTATACAGTGAAATAGACATGATTCCAATCCTGGAAGTCTGGCTTCAAAGCTCAAGTTTTAAAAGATGCCCTCCTGAGAGTGGCGATTCACAAACTTGTGAGAGAATTCCAAAGATAATCAAAGATGGTCTTCATTAATGGTGCTTGAACATTGTGTGAACCATGTCCAATAAATTTCTCTGCCATTTCATTGACATATTCTGATTTATCATACAATTATATGAGGTGTGATATTTTTCGGTGACCAAGAACAGAGAACTGCCCTTTATTTAGGTGCAACTTAAACTGACATTCTTCTGCCAAGTGGGGTAATGAGCTGAATATTCTCTAGAGGGCTATTCCAGCTGAAGGTTTAGTGATTGAAGTTTTATATCAAGCAGATTCTTTATTCCATCAAAAATGAAGAGAGTGCATCTATTAATATCCAGAAACATCCCTCAGGCTATCTCAGTTTTTAAAAAGTCATAAAATAAACGGTGGCTTCTAGGGGAGACCTCATCACTTCAGATTGTGAGCAGTGAAAACAGAGAGGTGTCTCAGGACAAAACAAAAGAACAATTTCCATAAAAGGGAAACAGACTTCCTTTAGTTTTTAGATACTTATCTTTTCCTGGTTACCCATGCATATATAATGTTCATGTATATATTTCACTACTTTTTATTATTATTACTTATTTGTAATTACATGGTTTATGAAATGTTCAAAGTAATGTCAACTACAATAGCTCCTTTGACCCTCATAAAACCCAACTAACTTTTCAGGTCCAGGATTATAGTTTTTCAGATAATATGCTGACTTCCTTCATTTAATACTATTTAAACAGGGAGAATGAGAATCGTATTATAAATTAATTTTTACTAAATTGCAGAATGAATTCTAGAATGTTCCTGAGACAGAGGAGTTGAAAAATATCTCCCTACTGGACTGACAATCTCAGATAAGATAATTAAAATATAAATCACCAGATGGTGATAGGTGACTGGCACTGGGGAGATATATTTGGCAACCAGTGTTATTTGAATTACCCACATCCTGCAGAGCATAGTCTGCATTCAGAGGACAGATAAATGGATGGTCAGGGAAAACTCTATTAAAAAGTGTTCTTAAAGGAAAGATTTGAGTCTTGAATATAAGAAAATAGGCAGCTATAACCAGTGAACACCATGCATGGGAGCACATTAGACGAGAGAAGAGAAGAGAGTGTGAATGGTGGAGGGAGGATTCACAGATTCACTTAGTAATGTGTATTTTTGTTTTGTGTTGAGAATCAGCATGGACACATATTTCTAAGTTGCTAATCAAACTGACAAAACATAGTATCTATTATTTAATTTTTCTTCACAAAACACAATTAGATAAGAAAGGGTTTATGGTCAGATTACTGATTGGTTTATAGCTTCTCAACAGTTCATTTTACTATCAAGTGCCATACCGGTGGGGCTGATGGAACAGACTAGCACTCAGACCATCTGAGCTATTAACAACTCTACTACTTCTTTGAGTGTTCATTTCTCCCCCTAGAGTTCTCACTTCAGCAAGCTGGCAATAATATCATCTACTTCATAGAGCTATTATCATACTTAAATAAGAAACTGTTTCACACAAAAATGTGTAAGTGCATTTTTTATTCATTTAGCAAATATTTCTTGAGTTCCTACTAACATGCAGGACACAATCCAAAGCACTAGGCATGTAGTAGCAAATAACACAAACTACTTTCTTCATGGATCTGATATCGTAATGGAGAAGGGATAAAAATAATGTATAAAATATGCTATATGATTAAGTGCTCCAGATAAAACTAAAGCAGTGAGGTGTTTTAGAGTCTAGAGTACTAGGAAAGGGATAGGCAGTTGTTACTTTCTATATGGCTGCTGATGATACAAGAATAAATGAGCAGACTTGACATAAATGAAGGGTTTCCAGGTAGAGGAAAGAATATACACAAAACATACCCAAAGGCACTGAAGAGGGAATCTTCCTAGAGTATTCAACCAAGTGACTGTGTTAAGTAAAGCGATCAAATGGAAGCTTCGTAAATGTGGTCAGGAAAGTAGATGAGAGTGAGGGAATTGTAGCTCATCTGCGACCATGTTCATTACAGGAAGGATTGTGGTTGTTATCATCAGTGAAGTGTGGAGTCATTGGAGAGTTTCGAACAGAGTAGTGACAAGATCTGATTTAATTTTCTAAATGATCACTCTGCTGTGTTGAGAAGAGAGTATAGAGAGACAAAGGTGAAAGCAATTGCAAAAATGAGACAGGATGATAAATGATGGTGGCTTGGACAAGTTGGTATCAGTGGAAGTAATGAGAAGAGATTGAATATTGGATATTTCCAAAAGGTAGTGCTGATCAGTATTGCTACACTTTGTACATGGTATGTGGGCAAAAGTAGAATCAAGTGTGACTCATTGGTTTTGTCTTGAACAGCAAGAAGTATGGAATTAAAACTAAGACGGAGAAAATTACGGAAAGCCAGGTGGATAGGGAGAAAGATGGAATAGGAACTCAGTTTGATACAAATTAAGTTTGCAACATCTATGAGCTATTCCATTCGTTTACTTTTGGTCAATAGAGTGTAATGTATCAAAGTAACTTAAAACAACATTTATTTTGCCCAAAAGGAATGAGGCTGGCCCACTCCTGTCTCATTATTTTAATTGAGGTGGCTCAAAGGTGGGGTGAGAAATGATCGAAAACATCACTTACATGCCTGCTACTTTATATTAACTATGGCCAGAAAACTGCTGATGAATATGGGCTGGGGACTTGCAGGTGGCATTCACAGGGGGTCTACTCTTCCTCAGAACGTGGCTGTGGGGTTGCAAGAGCAAGCAGGACAAGAGAAAGAGAGCGAGAATAGCACATCACGGATTTTCTTTGATAATCTCGCTTTCGCTTTAGAAGCTACATAGTATCAGTTAAGTCCCATTCTAACATAAAGACAATTACAACTGCCTTTTCAGGTTCAAGTGGGGAAGAAATTGATTCATCTCTGGAGAAACAAGAGGTAAAGTTTTAGAAGTTTATGTGAATTTGGAAACATTGCTTGTTCCGGCTTTGTTAAATTTAATCGGTCACAACATTCACATGGAGATTTTGAACAGACAGTTGAAATGAGTTCCTGGAATCCAATAGTAGCGTTGCGAGAGATCTAAAATAAGCCTCAAGAAAAATATATTTAATTAAGCATGATTAAATGAGATCATGTAAGGAAATAGTATGGATAGAAAAGCAGCCTAAGGAGAAATATCTCTCTCTCTCTCTCCCTCATAGGGTCAGAGAGATAAAAAAAAAAAAAAAAAGTGAAGCAATAAGTAATGAGCAGAGCAAAGTGAAAAAGAAAAGAAAAACAAGTAAAAGGGATATTCTAGAAGTTAAAACAAGGAAATGTTTAGAGAGCAGGCGTCATCAACTCACCAACTTGATGAAACCCAGTTAAGGAGTACCGCAAGATGATGCAGCAAAAGATTTGGTACTGGAGAGGTGGAAATCATTGCTCACCATGAAAAGAGCTGGGTTGGTAGCGATAGGTGAGCTGGACTCTATCTGAGGGTATCTGTATGTTAAGTGTCTAAAAAGAAAGGGACAGGGACCCAGCTTGGCATGGGCAGAGGGAGAGAGGAACATGTTTTGTTTGACTCAATCAGGAACCTCTGAAGGAAAGAGCAGGTGCTGACGCTGGGCGAGCAATGCTCTCCAGAGACACACTCAGGTCAATGTTAATAACTGCAATATTTCAGGGTACTGCAGTCATCCTCCAGGATCCCATTGCAATGTGAAAGCATCTCAATTTATTAGGGTGCACTTTATAGGTCAATGGAAATTATGGCATGATTTGAAGCACTGTATTGCATTTTGCCTCCCTCTAGAAAGCCAGCGGAATTAAATGTGAGGTTAGAGGAGCTGCAGCAGTGCCTAAGTACAGCACGTTTTGCACATAGTGACATGGACGCCTAAGTTTAGTCCAGAATTTGAAGCATGGGCAGAGAACAGTGCACTCTACTTCAATATATGCTACACAGTGCTACGCTTTCTATTTAATGCATACCAGACAACAGTATAAGCATCTGATATATTTCAGCAAACTCAATTTTCATTGTAGATAGCAAGATGCCATGTACTTAGAATATGAGCAAGTATAGAGATAAAATAGCCTAGATCCACACAGCAAGCACCAAATGACGGTGGAGAGCAAATCAAAGTATTCTAAATTCAGAACTCCGCTTATAGCCACTGTACTATTCTGTTCCTCTGTCCTATGGTACATTTGCTTGCTTTTAGGCATTTTATCTAGGTGGATTTTTGCAAATCCAATGAGAAATATGAATTGAAGTCTCCATTAGATACAGAATTAAACCTTAACCATGGAGTTAAATGAATTTACATTGTATCACATAAGAAAAATTACTAGCTAATAATTTACATATTTTGCAGTTAATGGGAATTCATAATTTTATATCTGCACATACATAATCTCATTTTTCCTACCTGTGGATGGAAATAGTACTCTCATTTTTAAAATGAGTAACTGAAGCTCAGAGAATATTAAAGATTTGTTTAAGTTCACACGATAGATGAAATTAGATTCTGAAAATTGAGTAGACATTAGTTATGAATATTAGTATCTCAATGGAAGTTCTTATGCCATTTATTAAATGCAGTCTTATTTTTTCTTCTGGCCATAAAATTACAGGTAAAGCTCCAACTTGGGATGTGTGTGTGTGTGTGTGTGTGTGTTTGCAAGTTTTGAGGGGAATAAATCGTTATATGACTATAAATGTCCATACCTAGAGTTCTATGATTTTCTGCTTTCTGAGGATGTGACCTGATTGAACACATTAATAATAATATGAACTACATTTTTTTTTTTGCAGAAGCTCAATTAACCTTTGTATTTACTATGGGAAAATATTATTAACAACGTATCCATCCAGATTATTATCAAATATATGGCCGTTTATGAAGTCTAAGGACTTATGTTAATCAGAGTAATAAATGGAAGCTAGCTTAGCAAATAAAACCTAGGGTGTTTTAACATAACAAATATTTATTTTTCCTTCAGTACAAATCAAGTCTATTCCTAATGTCCATGCCAGATCACTTGACCTCTAGTCACAATGAGAGAGGTGTTGGAAAGAGCTTGGGATGTTGCACAAAGGATTTTAGAAGCCATAGTACAAGTGCTGTATCACTGACACACGTATTTTATCACCCCAAATTTAATCACATAATCTAGAGCAAGTGTGTGTGTGTGGGGGGGGTGAGCATTTGTGAGCATCGAGGGAGACAGTGTTATCTTCCTCTGTTATAATGAAAAAAGTTGGTTAAGTGCATGCCATTCCCTCTGCCACAGGTGAACTCATCGAGGATATTAAGAGTTCCAAATGTATCCCTCACTGTCCTCTTTTATATGATGGTAAATTGCCATATTCAGAGTCAAAAAAACAAGAGCACATGCTTGCGTACTTATGGTGTGCGTGGCTGAAATGACCTTGCATACTTCTACTATTGTTTTGTCTAGTAGAGAAAAATTAGAGGTAGGACATTCACTGAAAGTGCCCCAGGGCCCTCTCTAGTGGCGCAGTGGGTTAAAGCACAGCACTAAGAAGCTAAAGCCACTTCCGCATGAGTTTGATCCCCACCCCAAAGGTGACCCACATGGTGTGGCAGACCACTCCTGGCCCGCCCGCTGCTCCCCTCAGCAGTGTACTTTGTTAGTTGGCCTGTTCTGTTCCCCATTCTGTCTCTGATGAATCTTCTCACTGCCTCTGCACCTCTGGCCTGTACCCCGGTTCTGTATGCATAAATAAATCTTTTTAAAAAAGAAAGCACCCTAAAATCAATGTGGTTGCCATGACCTCTTTAATCCTCATCCTCTGTAGCATCTAACTGCCGATACTAAGACAGAGTATCTTACAATCCACACAGAAATTCACCTACTTGCTATCATTTAACTTTCACAGTAATCTTCCAAACCAATCAGGTAAGAAGCATTTACCTCATGTTATAGACCATGAAACCAAAGTTCTGAGAGGTTAAGGACATTTCTCTACTTTGACCCTGATAGGAGGTAGCCAAGATAGCTGAAACTGGATCCCAAGTTTTGTGTGGTGCCAATCCCATTATGCTGATTTATCTCTCACATTTACAGCATCTGCAGAGAAAGTCTTACCTGAAGTCCAGCCAAAAAAGAACTCAGGAATATAGGTATTGAAATAGATTTCTTTTTAGTATGGACTTCAATTACACCGTCAAAAACTGTCAGTCAATAAGTATTTATTGAGTGCCCACACAAGGGAATAAAACTGTTATGCAATGCCTTTGAAAGGAAATTATACTTTGTTAAGTGTTTGAAAATTGACTTTCACAGGGTGAAAAACTTTTGCCTTCTGTTTGAGCAGAATATTGATCTGAGTGCAACAGCTTTTTGGATGAGTTCAAGACAGCAAAATTTTACATTGTTGATAATTTAAGTCAGTTTTTCCTTTAGTGTGACCTAGAGACAGTGACAATAGAAAAAATAAGTCAATTAGTATGGCAGTGTGGGCACCACCCTTTCTGCTGATTCTATGCTCTCCATGCAAGCTTCGAAATTTGATTCGACTCACCCCTTGGTTTACCTGAACTATGTGTTAACTAAAGGACTGGGAAGCTTTGGTGGTATCATATATGTGACAAAGGAATCGCTTGATATTTGGTTTAGAATTCACTGTCTTTGATTTGGTTCCTATGAGTCTACTGGTGGAAGACCAGTTATTTGGGGTGCCAAGGAGGCAGGTTTCTACAGGAGCCCTCCTCCCCCGACATGTGTCATGTGCATATTGTTCCTTAATTAAATAAAAGATCTCTCAAAATGTCTATTGCGGGCCCTCCCTGGTGGTGCAGTGGGTTAAAGCACAGCACTGAGAAGCTAAAGCCACTTCTGTATGAGTTCGATCCCTGCCTGCCCCGAAGGTGACCACATGGCGTGGCAGTCCTCTCCTGTCCAACCGCTGCTCCCCTCAGCAGTGTACTTCATGGATCTGCCTGTTGTGCGCCCCACTCTGTCTCTGGTGAAACCGCTCACCACCCCTGAGCCTCTGGCCTGTATGCACAAATAAATAAATCTTTAAAAAAAATGTCTATTGTGTGTCAGACTATCGACTCACAACTAAGGGCACTGTCCTTTAAATGTACGAATCCACCAACAACTCATTTGACAAAAAATCAGCTAAACAAAAAAACTAGAGGGAAACACCAAGTACAGGTAAACAAATGATGTACATAAACATTGATAGAGTGTACTACCTAGAATGGAAAGCACCCATTTCCTTCATTTTATAACAAATCTGTAACACAGCGTTCATAAATTTGACAATCATTATGCTTTATCTGGGATTTCTTCGCTAGTCAAATCATCTCAGTGAGCTTGGTGCACGAGAGTTCTGTCTCTATTTGTCGTAACAGTGTGTGTAGTGGAGGGATTCTGGTGCAAATGTCCTCCATTTGTCCTCTGCTACAACCGGCCCTGGCAAGCTGCAGGAAGTAGCGCGAAAGCTAATTTCTAGATAAGTATATCTTAGGACACCTTACAAAAATCAGCTGCAGGTTAAGACTGCCAGATTGAATTTTCCAAACATAATAGCTTAGTTGTAACAAGAATAGAGTAGATATTTCTTTCTGATGCATTTCCATGCACTGACACTAGAGATGGGCAGTTAAAGAAATGGAGCCTATTATTATTATCCTGCAAGCGCAGATTTATCATGGATTCACTATTCTCCACCCTGTCTAAGGTTCAGTTACCAAGATGTTTATGAAATGTCCCCAGGGGAAAAGGGAGGAGCTTGAGTAAGGATGAGCTGGGGCTCGATTTTCCCAAGGATTGCTTGTTATCACGTTCGACACATCTGAAACGGCGGGACTGTGCCATTCGCTATGGAAATGGAGTTGCTGTCCTTGGAAATTACAGTTAATTCAAATATTTAGGGAGCTTCTGATCTGCATCAGCTCCATATTAGACGATGGGTAGACAGTAGTAAACTCAAGTTAACACCATTTCTGTTAAAGTCTAGTTGCTGAAACACAGGAATAAATAATAAGCCGATACTCCACACATATATGCATCAAATGTGATGAGTTTGTGGACAGCGTGAGTTGCAGTGAGAGCTGACAAATAGTAATTCCTTACACATCTAAGATGCTCTCCAGACTTATCTTAATAACTCTCAAGAAGGTGTTATTAACCTCTATAATATCTATAAGGAAACTGGCATACAGTGCAGCCAGACTGACAGCCAGGCCCACTTGCAATGCAGTTAGCTCCTACCAGGCTTATTAAATTTCCACCCAGGGCAGCTTCAGCAATTCTTAAAGCAGGGGTTTTTCTATAGAGACCATGGATTATCCGCTGGATATGATTCCATGGGAATGGATATAATGGAGGGACGGCTAACCTAACAAGGAGGACAAGGTGAAACGCTCAGGGGTAGAGGCATCTGACCGCTGAAGCGAAAGTCAAAGAGGGAACCGGGAGGGAAACAGGCTGTGGAGTTGAGGCATCCACACAACTGTCCATAGCAACAAGGCAGTGCTGGCAAAGCCTGAGACCCTCCTGCTTGCCGTTGTTTGGCCCCGTGCACAACTGTGACTCATTTGAACAGGAGAAATGCATAAAGCTAAGCAGAGACAAGGGTTCATGGAATTTGTAGGTAACAGGTGTTTTTCATCCTGATCCTTTTGGCAAAGAGATGGTACTTACAGAAGATGGAGGGTGCTCTTCCCCTTCAGTCGCTGCTGGTATCTGTCCAGTGTGAGTGGGAACCACGTGACATGCACGGGTGCTCTGAGGAGTTGTGTCTGTGCCACGTCAGCTAACACAGTGAGTGACCTCACTGCGGGGCAGGATACAGGGGCAAGGAGCAAGGGAAAGCTTCTCTGGGTTTCGGCCCCGCCCCGCTCCTTGCTCTGCCTCTACAAGTGAGGGCAGGGCGGTGGGGTGGGGGTCAGAACGCGTCATAGCCATTGCCCCGGTAGGCACACCTCAGCTACTCCGTGGGCCTGGGGAGACACGCCAACCTCCTGTTAGCCCCTGCTGCAGGAACAAACAAGCAAAGGTTGTTGACGGGCCTCCATAAAATTCATCTTCTGGATCAAGGTGATACAAGAGAATAGTAGAAGCCTTCCTCTGTGCTTCCCACGTCAGTGGGGAACCCCGGACCAGCCACAGACACTCTGCCATGGCGGTGTTGTAAGAAACAGAAACTGATTCACACTGAAGGACCAGTTTGGGCAGGAGGCTTGTCACACTGGACACTTTTTTATACCTCCCGGGACCCCAGAACTCATAGAGAATGTATTGGCTACAGTGGTGTGGCAAGTACATTAAAGAAAAACATCCAAAGTAACTGAAAATTAGATAGAAGAAGTAGGATACTCTACTTTCCTTAATAGCAAAGAAGGGTGCACAGTAGTAGGAAGTTATATTAGACAGAGCTCCAATAGGGAAGAAATGGCGTGCTGAAAATGGGATAAGTAAGATTGCCTAAAAGGGACACATTCTGCCAATTTGTGTATATGGGAATCCTGAGGGATGGTAGGGAGGAGAGGAGGAGCCCTTACCCACTCTTAATAGCAGAAAGACTTGCATAATTGCCTTGGAAGGCACCGTGACCCCTGGCTATAGCAAAGTTTAGACTCCCAGTAGACACCTGTGATGGGGAACTAATCCTCACTACTAAGTCTCCTCCTTTCTTCAGCTCTCCTCTTAGATTCTGATGCAACAAGCATCCAGAAGATAGGGGACTAATGGTCGATGTCAATATAGGTGTGCTGGTATTGACTAGTATGGTGGGGGTACTGGTAGAGAGCCAGTGGTATTATAGCAGTCTGAATGAACTAAGATACGAGGGAAAAAGTATGTGTATATTGTCTACAATCCAATAAAGTTAGTTTTGCACTTGGAGGTGTTGAGCAAGATGGATTCATTGAACCAAAGGGCATCGTTGGTAGACAGTTAAGAGGCAGACGGCCAAGAGTCAGGACTTTTTCAGGCTACAGAACATCTCCACATATTTTTAGTGATGGCAGGACATTTAGGTTACATAGCTGTTGAGTCCCAGGATGCCTTGCAGAGAATGACAGGCCCCAATCACTTACTGGAGGTGCAGTGTGTGCCCCCCCCCAATCATTTATGTGGCCCTAACAATGACAGCTCACATGAAGGAGCAATTTCTTCATGTAGTCCAGTATAGTTGAAATCAAACATTGAGTGTCATTATGCCAACGAGTTCTATACTTTTTGCGGGTTATAAATCACAGTAATGCTAGAAGTGTTGTTAGCACCATACAACTCTGGAGAGATACAGGAAATTATTGTATGGATCAAATGATTATATACATTTGGCAAACCTCTTTGAATTGCATGGCTGCAATTGGTAGGTTCATTGTATGAGGGAAGTATATCTCAGTGAAACTTTAACAAATATACATGGTGTAAAAGGTATATCTGTGCATTGACATGTGTCTACTTTTTATGTGTATATATATTTACTATTCAATAAAGATAAATGTCAGCCGTGTAACCCTTTCCATTGATAATTATGCTATGCATTGAATGCCACTGGAATGAGCAAATGAAAATACTATTCATTCCAATAACTGTTTTGCAAATACTATTCATTCCAATAACTGTTTTGCAATTAGAGGTACATAGCTACAAAGGAACATGAAAGTTGGCACAAGTGCATTTGCTGATGGACTGACCAATTACTGGAGCACCTTGAGAGTTGCTTTAGTTGTCTGAAGGTCACACTGTATACAGGAGAGATCCATGCTTGTGAAATGGAAAATTAAAATATCAATTTGCTCAAATTCATATTCTACATGAAATCAACTAGGGATGAGCAGCCGCAATGGAAACAGAGGGTCAGTCAATAGCTGCCAGAATATGGGATACAGACAGAAATGAAAGAATCCAAAACTGTCAAAAACCCCTGCAGTAGATGTGTTCAAATACCAGGGGAAATAAAGAAAAGCAATCATACCGAAAGACTTTAAGCACCCGCACATATGCACAGGATTCTTCTTCCTCGCTTTGGGTACCTCTGACTGGCCGATTACATAAGTCTTATCACTAGGCCACACTACAGTTTCCTTAGTTGAAATCTCCAAGTCACCAATTTTACAATTCCTTTGGTCATGCAAATCTTACCTACCCCTGCAATGTGAATGAGGGGAGGAACAGTCACCAGTACCCCAGAGTCAGCCACGCAGAAACCTTTACTATGCCAGGAATAGAGAGCGCTGGGAAGGGATGTAGCAGACTAAGGAACCTTAGAACACAACAGCCCTAATTGATCTCCTCCATCCCTCAGAACCTCTGCCACGAAGTCCCGCTCCCAATCCCAAGTGGAAGCCAGTGGGCAAAGGAGTCCAATGATGTGCTGCATGGCTGTCAGGCTTCCAGGGTAAGGAGTACAAGTAGAAGTTTCAAGAAAGGATATGGAAGAGCAGGTAGATGTTAGCAGGAGGTTCTTCTGGTTCTTCTCTAACACTGTTTTGAGCTCCTAGGTGTGTTTCAATATCTACAATTTCTCTCTCAAATGTGTTACTCCTTCAGGTGTCCCTCTGGGTTAAATCAAAGGTAATATGAACATCACCATTCAGGTCTATAGGAAGCTCTCAGGGGTGTTATTGTGAATGAGAATTAGACCAAATTACAGGGACACAAATTAAGACATCACGTGGTATTCTTGAAAACCCTTATGTAGAAATTGAGATGAGTGTGAAGCATTGCTCGCCTCTGTTTCTGTTTGAATGTTAAGAAGGCCTTAGATAACCTTAGACTCGTACTTGTAAAGCTTCAGTGAACTCAGCTCAAAGAGGCCTCATATTTTGCTTTCTTGATGATAAAAGTGCTGGGACAGAATCAAAGAGTCCAGGGTATTGGTACTATGAGTGGTCCAACCTGACTAATTCCCTTTGTGACTCAAGTTGAGGATCCCTATAATTAAGACCCCAAAAAATACTACACAGATTCACTTAAGTGTTTCCAAAGGACTTAGACATAAAATGAAGGAAAAACCTGCATTTTATACAAAACTGTAGCTATTATATCTTTCACAGGATGAGCCCAGACTCTTCAAAATTTCTAAACCGAATTCTGAACATATATGGGAGGATTCAAGGACGTGCGTAACTGAATGCATGGCCAAGAATAAGGTTATTGCACATCAAGAATTACAAGAGGTGATTTACTAAAGGTCCTGGAAAAAGGCATTGCTTTAACACTAAACCCCTGTGGTTCTCACAATTGCACTTTACAATAGAATTTGACACTTGCAAAATTGACTCATAAGACTGAAACACCCTGTTCACTTTCTCACAGTGCAGTGTTTTTCAAATTTTCGTTCTCATAACTATCACCTGAGGGGCAGGTTACAAAAAATAAAAATCTTTGATCTTCCTTCCAGAAATTCTGGCATAGCGGATATAGGATGAAGACCCAGAAGCAACATATTAAAGAGATACAAAGACATTTTAAGATGTGACCCATACATTGAAAAAAAAATGGATATAAGAGCAAACATTGTTTTGTTCCTATGGGAATAACTTACTTCTACTATGCTCCCCAGACATTTATCTGTATGATTCAGTTTGTAAAAAAAAAAAAGGTTGAGAAACTAGCTAGAAAAACATGCTTTCATTCATACTCCTTTATTTTTTACTTATTTTAAGAATGGGAGCTTTCATCCACTCAGGTGGAAACCATGGAGAGTCTGAGTAGCGATTGTGGGAAAGAATTCCAAACAGTCATTTCAAGGCAAGACTTACCTTCACCCAATAAATAAATGGCCCATGCCTGTAGAGAGAAGGATTGTGTGGCTGAGTGTGGGAATGGCTGTCTGTGCATTCACTGAGCCACATTCAGAAATTCCTTGCGCAAAAGATTTTTAGTCTGGGAGATCTTAAACCCTGGAATGGGCCACCCGATTATCTGTAATTGAAACTTCCTGTGTTTTAAACTAAAGCCTGGATAGAACGTCCTGTTAGTGACGGCTGAGCATATTCTTTTCTCTAAGTCATTGTTTCTACAAATCCTGAGTGACAGTGACAAAGGTATTGCCTTTTTCTTGGTGAGGGGTAGCCTCCCCAAAGGGAAACCACGTAGCAGACAGGTGGATCGACTTTTGTCAAGTCAGCCCAGGTGGGAAGCCAATATCAGGGTCAGGGGTTTCACTGCAATAAGGTGCTTCAGAGGACCAGAAACTCTGGTTTTACAATGGCGATGAAGACAGAGATCTGTATCCTCATGGAATCTATGTAGTAGATATGGTGGGATAATATCAAAAGGCAAATAAGCAAATACTATGAAGAGTGTGCTATGGGAGACAAACTTTACAAAAGGTACTCAGAAAAGGCCCGTTTAGAATTGCAATATGTGAGGTTGCTGATGAGAAGGTGGAAAAGAGACTAGTTACTCAAAGACTTTGGAGGGAAGTTTTCCAAGCAGAAAAAGTGTATCAGTCTTTTAGTGGAAACCCACTTCCTTATCATTTAAAACTCAGCTAAAGATCATTTTAACAATATTTTCTTGTTATTGAGATTATATTGGTTTACACACTGCATATAACTTAGAAGTATAGGTTCCCACCGCACCCACCCTCCAGTGAAACACCCAGTCTTTTAGCCTAGACCACTGGAACCCCTTTGTTTCCGTCATCTGCGTTCTTTCTCTCTAGCAGCTTCAATTCTGTGGCCAGATTTCTAGGATTTGTTTTAGTTTATTTACTTATTTATTTTAAGTTCCTTTGTTTTGTTTCTTTGTATTCTACATATGAGTGAAGTCTTCCAGTATTTACCACTCTTCTGATTTAGTTCACAATGCATAGTCCCCTTCAGTTCCATTCATGTTGTTGCAAATGACAAGTGGATGCAATACTACCATTGCTGAGTAGTATTTCAACATGTATATACACCATATATTTTTAATACACTCCTTTGCCATTGATCACTTAAGTTAATTTCCCCAGACTCTTCCAAAAATTGAGAAAGAGGGAATACTTCCAAGTACATTTTATGAAGCCAATATTACTCTGATATCAAAAGTAGATGGAGATATCCTACAAAAAAAGAAAATTACAGGCCCATATCCCTGATGAACACAGTGAAAAAATAATGAATATTAACATCAAATTCAACAAAAATCAAAAGGGTCACACAGTATGATCAAGTGGAATTTATTCCAGAGATGCAAGGATGGTTCAACATATGCAAATCCTTGCACACACTATGACAATAAAAGGAAAGATAAGAAAAGCGGATGATTTAAGAAGAGCTAGTATCAGTCATGATTAAAAAAAAAAGAAAAACTCAGTAAAATCGGGATAGAATGAACATACCTCAACATAATAAAGGACATTTATGACACATATGCAGCATCACATTCTTCAGAAATATCTTCTCTGACCTTTGAACCAGTTTAGGTTAAAGTTCTCTACAATTTTCCATTTTCTCTCCCTGAGTTGCTCTATAGGATTCTCCATCATTGTAATTATTACATCATTCCAAAAGTATCTGTTTTCATATGTTTGCCCAACTAAAATGACAGCACTGAAAATAGATAATTTTTGTTTGTTGTCTTTTGTTTCTACATGGGAATTATTCCATTACCTTATACCTAGTACATAGATAGTCAATATTTATTGATCTTTTACTAGTGTTCAGTTGCTGTATATAATCTTCTCTGAACATGCTCATAATTACTGCAGAAATTACATTAGATCTTGCTCTTGATGACCATATAAACAATCTGAATCTGCTCTGATACTTGATAAACACAACCTGAAAGTACATGTGTACCTTTTTGGTGACGGTCGTATACTCAAAAAGCTAAAACTAAGGATGAACTAATGAGCTGAGCCCACGATTTCTGATGAGAGTGGCAAATTTTGGACAAACAGAAAAGTGTGAGGTTGTTGCAAACTATGGGTTAGAGAAAGGGGTAAGGGCAAGGTATTAAAGGAGAGTTGGTTTAGTACCCCTGGCACAGGCCAAGGAGAAAGACTAAAGATCCAGGAGGAAATATTTGAGGTGACACCAACATCTGAACACATGCAAAGCAAGATTAAAGGAGGTGGATGAGTTTTTCATTTTTGCCAACTTCTTTCTTTTTTAAATATTTTATTCATGCATGCAGAACTGGGGTACAGACTAGAGGTGTGTGGGGGCACGTGAGGATTCACCAGAGACAGAGTGGGGAAAAGAACAGGCCGATCAATGAATTACACTGCTGAAAAGAGCAGCAGGTGGGTCAGGAGAAGTTATGTGGGTCAGCTCCAGGGCTGGGTATTGAACTTTCACTGACACAGCTGTGTCCAACCTGCTGTGCCACCAGGGAGAGTCTGCACTTTTTGACTTCTAATAATAGATAGTGAGTCTCTCTTGGGATATCTGATCTCCTAGTAAATGTAGAATTATTTTCTCCCTTGGTATTACCTTTCTCTTTTTTTCCTTTGCAGTTCATCCTGTCTCTCCAATCTCAACTATTCTGGAATTCTAGCCAGTTTATTACTCTTTCTCAGTAAGAATTCCCTTTTCAGAGATGCAAATTAAAACCACAATGAGATACCACCTCACCCCAGTGAGAATGGCACATCTTCAAACAACTAGCAACAACAAATGTTGGTGAGGATGTGGAGAAAAAGGAACTCTCCTGCACTGCTGGTGGGAATGCAAACTAGTACAACCACTATGGAAAACTGTTTGGAGGTTCCTCAAACTGCTAAACATGGAGTTTCCCTACGACCCAGCCATCCCACGCCTAGGTATCTACCCAAAAGACACAAAAACACTGATTGAGAAAGATACCTGTACCCCCATGTTTATTGCTGCTTTATTTACAATTGGAAAAACATGGAAGCAGCCCAAATGCCCAAAAGTAGATGACTGGATAAAAAGATGTGATACATATATACAATGGAATATTACTCAGCAACCAAAAAAGAGAAACACATGTTTTTGCAGCAACTTAGATGGAGCTGGAAAAGATCATGCTTAGTGAGATAAGCCAGAAAGAGAAAGAAAAATACTGGATGGTTTCACTCATAGCAGGAGTATAATGGACCAGGCGAGAAAATAACAAGAATAATGAACAACCATATACCAGAGATATTTTGTGGGGGTGGAGTGGGGAATGGGATCAAAAATGGGGGGGTGGGGAGGGAAGTGCACAGGATTATGTGATGGCACACGGGTGACTTGGTGATGGGAAACCCGCGGGGATTACAATTGAGATGGAAAAAAATGTACAAAATGATGTAAAAATAAACTGTTATAATAAAAAAAGAATTCCCTTTCTCTTTGTTTAATATTGTGATAACAGTGCCTTTGTGTTAGTAGATCTCAACATGACATGTGAAACATGGTGTATGTAGTGTCCAGCCACTCACTGGACTTATGGGTCAGGGAAAGTACACAAGGGTGGAATAAAACAATCAAAGAAAAAGATAAGAATATAAATATCAAGACACTATAGACAGAACTGTAGTTTTATAGCTGAACCCTGCATCCCCATGGTAAATAACTTGATGTGAAAATGATAGGTCTATTTAGAGCATTTATTGCATTTATTACAACATCATCATGTGCTACAAATACTCTTGTATAATACTCTTCTATTTTAGAGCTAAGAATCTTCTAATATCCCCTAAGAGATTGTTTCATGCAAGACTTTGGCTCTTCATCCATTATTCAGTACCCAAACCTTAGTCCAGCTTTCTCTATTGCCTTTTCTTTAGAGAAGTAAACATATAGAATATAGTATCTTCAGACATTTCTTCCGGCTCACACACATTCAGAATGACTATAGTCTATTTCCCTAATCTTTCCCAAAGAGGCAATTAAAAATAGAGATTATCATAAAATTGCCATATCCAGATGGGTAAAAATTTTAACTTCTCCGTATATAACTCGCTTGACATTCCTAATGAGCACCCTTGTATATATACATACACACACACACACACACACAATCTGCCTACTAAGTAGCAAGGAATTATATCTTTAAGTACACAGTTTCTATTTGCACTATGTTATTTGGTAGCTCATTGCTCATGTTCCTCTGTGAGATGAATTACGTGGGAATGGCATTTGTATGACTTGGGAACCGAAAAGAAGAGGCACGTCTCATATTCTAATGGCTAAGGCCTTATACTGTCCTGAAGCTTGTTACCTTTTTCGTACTTTGTAGATAAATTGAGTTCTACATACCTTCTTCACCAAATGGGTACAGCAACTCATCACTATAGCATATCACAAATATTTATTTTCTGTTAACAACCTGCCTCCAGATTAGAGTGATGCCAGTCTGCTCAACTATTATTCTTAGAAGAGAATAGCATTCAATTTATCTGTCTGTGGTAGTCATTTAACATTATCTAGGTATTCTGAAACCACATCCTTCACATCTCCAGGTGTGACAATGAGGACATGCGAGAGAGATTCTGATGACTGATCTCTTTATTCAATTTCTGTCTTCTTTTCTTCACCTGAAATTTCACTGAACTAGAAAGGAATGGACTTTGTCTGTCCCTTTCCCCTATATCATGTCCTTCTTTGCCTTATCATGATACATAGAAAACTTTATGATCTAGTTACTCAGGCACTATAGCCCTTATGATATAAGGAAACAAAGGAATTCATAAAATAACCCTTTTAAGACACACTGAATTTCAAGCCAACTGGCTTCCTGTTTTACTCGAATTTGAAAAGAAAACCTTCTATCTCTATTTTTGTAACAATTCTTACCTCCTTTTCAGAACTTAACTAATATATATCTTGAGACAAATAAAAGTCTTATTTTGGCAGGCTTCAAAGTACTATATATAGTTTGTAAGAAACGAAATCATAAGATACATAAAAAATAGGCAAACGACCATGACATTGACTTCTGTGATGCCTTTAGAGATGACTCCAACAAGAGAAACAAAGCAAAAATAAATAAAGGGGCCTACATCAAACTGCACAGAAAAAGAAACTATCATTAAAATGAAGACACCCTCCCAGATGGGAAGGAATATTTGCACATCATACATCCAGCAAGGGCCTCATACAAAGAAGTTATGCATTACAACAATAACCGAACAAATAATTTAATCAAAAAGTTGAGTGGAATATCAATAGACACTTGTCAAAGACATAGATGTATGTATGCACTACTGGCTCACTATGGCGCTCTTTAAAATAACCAAATAATGGGCCCTCCCTGGTGGCGCAGCGGGTTAAAGCACTGCACTACTAAACTTAAACCACTTCCGCATGAGTTCGATTCCCGCCTGCCCCAGAGAAGTCCACATGGCGAGGCAGACCTCTCCTGACCCGCCCGCTGCTCCCCCCAGCAGTGTACCTCGTCGATCTGCCTGTTCTGCTCCCCACTCTGTCTCTGGTGAATCCTCTCACCCTCTGCATCTCTGGCCTGTACCCCAGTTCCATATGAATAAATAAATAAAATCTTTAAAAAAAATAACCAAATAATGGAAACATCTTCAGTGCCCAAATTCAAATGAGTAGATAAAGAAGATGCTATAGATATGCAAAATAGAACACTACTTTGGGTATATAAACAAAGATGAAATTTCGTCATTTGTGACACCATGGATGGAACAGGCAGGGATTCTGTTAAGTGAAATTTACCAGAATGATAAAAGAATATCAGTGGTTATTGTCCTATGTGACATACAGAGACACACAGCAAGGAACAGACAAAACCAAGCCACAGTAACCCCGGGAAATATGACTATAGAATTGAGGCTACAAGATGGAGAAGGGGAAGTTGGGGAGCTAAGTGTGGAGAGGCCCAATGGCCTGTGGCAGGGGGTAATGTCTAAACAGGTGGTACGGCTGATGTGTTAAGATACATATGAAGAGGTGACCCTACCTTGTACGCCTGTGTTGCACACCAAAATTACTTCAATAAAACACTAATTGTGTATATACTATATAAATATAAATATAAATAATATAAATACAAATATAAATATATAATTCTGAAACAATAGGATGGGAACTTTGTATTCAAATGTCAGAATGTAAATTATAGAGAAGAATGTTTTATACAGCATCTGCTAGATACATTCATAATTCAGTAAGCTGTGTAAATGAACAATGAGATTTTTAAAATTATAAATTATGAAATTAGGTGAGACAGGCAGGATTCAAAGGTAGCAAAGGACTCTGTTTAAGATGGCACCTGTGTAGCAGATTTAAGGCAGCCTTTAACATCTCTTTGCACAATGCATATGAAAGCATCTTTAAAAATGTATAAAGCCTGAAATCAACACTAAAACACAAGATTAATGGGCAAAGAATGACCACATCTTACAGGAATTCTCAACAAGTATAAGGCAGATGGAGTCACACTGAAAATAAAACAGTAAAATCTAACCACATTTTACTTCATGAAATAAATAGTGTCTACTTACTGTGTTTAATACAAGACAGAACAACAATTCTTCCTCCTCTCACTGAGTCTGTTCAGAGCCACAAGGTCTGTACAATTACCATAGTAAGCTACAACCACTTTATTACACAGAAATGTTTGTGAAGTGATAAAGAATAAAATGAATCAATCATGGAAACACAGTCAAATCCATAATACTCATTTACCTACTTAACAAATACCAGATGACATGTGAGATAACTAATAAGTAAATAATAAAGAAATGAACACAATCCAATTAGAAACTTTTCTGAAGCTATAAAAATAATAGATCAGAGTTTGAAATGTTTAATCCAGTTTCAGGTAAAATCAATGTAAAAAATATATACCTTTGCAAATCTTGACATGAAGTTTGAAATGGAAATGCTTGAGGTAAAAAATAGCTGCCTACAGCTGGACATAAATTAGATGAGCTTCACACATCATCTCAACAATATAGAATAAGAGAAGAAACTAGGGTATTTTTAGAGTTTGATGATAAAATTGGTGATCCAAGAAGTAAATAATCAATTAAGTTTCACTCCACGACTGAAGAAAAAAAGAATGTGTTCAGTATATTTGTGCTCAGAAGTCGGGCTCCTGATTCACATGCTGGATGAAAGAAAAAGAAAAACACAACCTTGAATATGTGTTCAGCAGACCCAAAAGAGAAGCAAAATTAAGAACTTCAACCCTGGAGAGTCAGGTTTCAAAAACACAAACAGTGAACTCCAGAGCCAGCAAATAAGGAGAAAAATCTATATTGACACAAATCTTTTTAAAAGTTAGGAGAAATGTCAAACATTATTCTTAATAATATATAATGTGAACTAATGATAAATTAAAGGTAGCGAATACCAAATAATATTAGCAAAGCCCAACAATGGGTTGTTTTTAAAAATCACATTTTAGAGCAAATGGAAAATCTCTGTTAGTAATAAAATGCACAAATACAAAAGTACACTATCTGATCACAAGAGACTGAAATGGAATAAAATTATAAATCAATACAAATTTCAATTACACTAATGCAAGCACCTGAAACACTAAAATCACTTATCTGTATCACACCTAATTGGAAATGAAATTGTAACAACGGCACCTCTTTAAAACATAATCACCACGATGATGGCTACATCTGTGGTCTTGATGATGATTTCAAGGTTGTATATTTATCCCTAAACTCATCAAGTCGTATGCATTGAATATCTACCTTTTTACATACCAATTGTGTCTCCAAAAAGTGGTTTTTAAAAATAACCACAGTGAAAACCCCAAATATAAAAACATATATGAGCCAACCAAAATATAAGTGAAAAAAATCATAACATTACACTTATTATATACAAGTAATGATGGACTAATAACCCTAGCAAATAGTACTTATGCAATATGCCTAGTGCCATAAGTGTTCTCTGTACATTAACATTTAAACTAGGGTCCTCCCTGGTGGCGCAATGGGTGAAAGCACAGCACTATGAAGCTCTCACAGCCACTGCAGCACAAGTTCGATCTCCAGCCAGGGAGGTGACCCACATGGTGCAGCAGACCTCTCCTGACACACCCACTACTCCCCTCAGCAGGGGATTTCAGCACATCTGCCTGTTCTTCTCTCTCCCTGCTCTGTCTCCAGTGAATCCTCTCACCCCACCCCACCCCATACCTCTCACCTGGACCCCAATTCTGTCTGCATAAATAAATCTTTACCAAAAAATCTATTTACATTAATCCTCTAAGGTGGGCATTATTATTGTCCTAACTTTAAAGAAGAGGAAACTGCAGCACAATGAAGCTAAATGACTTGCAGAGCAAAGAACTAGTGAATAGGAGATCTAAATATAAATTAGGGTGCCTCATTCTCATTAGTTCTAGTTAAGATTGGGGCCTTAGCACTATCTATCAAAATAAGAAATGACAATCATAAGGAGATGGTCAAAGTGTTTTTATTCATAGAGAGTAGAATAATTTATATAATTATATGAATTATTAAACTAGCACTTGTATAAACAAGTGCTAGAAATGAGTGAAATTAGAAGGTAACTAGAAAATAAAGGTAAATTAAGAAAATCAATTGTATTTCTCTATACTAGAAGCAAACAATTGGAAAGTAATTTTTTAATGTAATTAGATTCAAATGGTGGTTCCTTGAAAATTATATAGATTAATCTGGCAGTAAGGGAAAAACAGTATCACACAAAATTAGGAGTACTAATGGTCAAATTGTAGTTAGAATATAAGAAAAAGGTTTACTGTGCAAAATGTGCCAGGGTTATTTAAATGTAGGGAGTTGACTTGATCTTAGAGTAAGTTTTTTTTTTTTTTAATATTTATTTATTTGTTCATACAGAACTGGGGTACAGGCCAGAGGTTCAGGGGCGGCGAGAGGCTTCACCAGAGACAGAGTGGGGAGCAGAACAGGCAGATCGATGAAGTACACTGCTGAGGGGAGCAGCGGGCGGGTCAGGAGAGGTCTGGCTCGCCATGTGGTCACCTCCGGGGCAGGCGGGAATCGAACTCATGCGGAAGCGGCTTTCGCTTCTCAGTGCTGTGCTATAACCCGCTGCGCCACCAGGGAGGGCCTAGAGTAAGTTTTTATGACATATTCAGTTAGTATTTTAAATTTTAAAAGTGAAAAAACTGAGGTGCAGTGAAATAACCTTCTCAATGTCTAAAACCCAGTAAATGGCAATGGTGGTACTAGAATTTAGGTACCAAGGTTTCAGTGTCTGTCTTGTATCGTATTTATATTATGCAACTATTATGAAAATGCCATGAAAATATCAATGGAATTAACATTCATTTAGGAATAATACATTAGCAAAGCTGTAATAAAGCCTAAATGCAGTAGCAATTATGGAATAATAATTTTAAATAGAAAAAATATACTTCCACTAATATGAGTGCTCTCCCCTACTAGTTTTTTTTTGGAATTTTCATCTCAACATTTAATTGCACTTGAATTTACTATTTCATTCCACTACTCTGAATTATCATGATGGCAAAGATATTACATATTCTCTTTACAGATAAATCCAGTATAGTGCCTACTATATAAGTAGCACTAAAAAATTATTTATGGAATGACTACATGGCTGGTGAATTAATTGGCTGATGAGTTAGTATGAGGGAATACTAAAATTGCACTGTGATGATATACTGAGACTATTCAGAATAAAGAAAAATATGATGAACACAGATGCAACATTCCTCAACAAAATATGAGCAAACTAAATTCAAAAGTCCATTAAAATTATCACACACCATGGTCAAGGGGAATTTACCCCTAGGAGGCAAGGATAATTCAACATACACAAATCAATAAAAATAGTAGGATTTAAACTGTATAGTTGAGTTACCTTGGGAGAGTTTGTCTGGGGAAGTTAGCATTTATAGTCTATTGGTAGAAAGTGCTGTTTATCTACTGTCCATTTCCTGCATGCCTTCCTTTCTCTAGAACCCATACTACTGTAAGCAGAAGAGAATAATAGCAATGGTCTTCAGAGAGCATTTCAACATATTCCTCTTCCAAGATGATACTGGTGTGAGGTACTAGAACTCAGATTTTATTTCAAATCTCTTACCATTCATTCTTTTTTTTTTTTTTAGATTTATCTATTCATTCATACAGAACTGGGGTACAGGCCAGAGATGTGGAGGGTGAGAGGCTTCACCAGAAACAGAGCTGGAAACAGAAAGGCAGATCGACGAGGTAGACTGCTGAGGGGAGCAGCGGGCGGGTCAGGAGAGGTCTGCCGCGCCATGTGGATCTCCTCCGGGGCAGGTGGGGATCGAACTCATGGGGAAGTGGCTTAAGCTTCTTAGTGCAGTGCTTTAACCCGCTGTGCCACCAGGAAGGGCCCTCTTACCCTTCATTCTTTAATCCTTTCTCTTTATGGAAAGTACTAGAACAAGAGACACTGAACCTGTTTTTCTATCACTTGTCCTTTTAAAGAAGTACAGCATCATATAACTGCAGCCCTCTTGGTGTCTTCAACTGTTTGTGTGCCAAGATCGTGCCCACCTGGAAGTTGTCTCCCAGTTTCTTCACATTGCCTGAAATCCCCTTCTCCCTCCTACACACAGGCCAATGGGTAAATGATTACTGGCTATATTAATCACCAACTTCAGGTCTTAACACAAAGTTTGCCTAACACAAAGTTTGCCTTCTTAGCTGAGGTTTTCTCAGCTGTCTTACCTAAATGTTCAAGCAACTTCTCCCCATAACCAACAAAATCTGATATGTTCCTTTATTTTCTTCTCTTTACTAATTATCATATTCAAAAATTGATGTCTTCAATTCTTTTCATCTAGTTTGTGGTTTGCTTTCCCCCTTAAATGTACATTCTATTAGAGTGACACTTTCTATTTCCATTTTCTACTGTGTTCTTGGGGCTTCAAAGCATATCTGTGGCGTAAGTAATTGATATTTGCTGAATTGAATAGTGAATGCATTTCCGATTCATTTATTCTTTCATTCAACAGCATTTATGACACATCTCGTGTTTTCTATACATTATGCTTTTTACCTGGTGTAGAATGGAGAATGAGACTGACATTCTCACTGTATTCAAGTCATTTATATTTCAGTGTGAAAACCAGTGAAACAGTGTAAAATATAATACAATAAAAATATGATTGATAGAAGTAAAGACCAGTAACCATGGAAGCATATTAGAGAAGCATTTATCTGGCCTTTGAGGTCAGGGCACACGGAGAGACCTGGGGGGGGAAGATCTGAAGTTAGAGAAGGAGATACCACACAGAATTTTAAAATAGATCATCTGACTGGGGGTCAGCCAACTCTTTTCTGTGAAAAGCCAGATAGTAAATATTTTAAGCCTGTGGGTCACATATGATCCCTGTCACAACTACTCAAATTTGCTCTCCTAGCTAAAGCAGTACTATACATGAACAAATGGGTTTGGCTCTTTGCCAATGAAACTATAATTACCAAAACAGGTGGCAACACAAGCTGCGTTTTCCTGACTCTAAATCTGACCCTGGGGATTGCAAACTACTTTTTTAAGTACTAAAACCTTTTGTTCAAACAAACTTTATGTGAGACACCCATAGCTAATGAACCAGAATTAGAAAGATCTTGAATAAAACTGAGTTGGGAGTTTAGAGGTCTTTATCTCCTTTTCCAAATGAAAACCCCCTGGTGGCACAGAGGGTTAAAGCACAGCACTGCAAGCTACACACAGCCGCTTCAGTGCAAGTTCGATCCCCAGCCCGGGAGGTGACCCACATGGTACAGCAGACCTCTCCTGTCTCACCCACTGCTCCCCTCAGCCGTGTAGTTCGTCAGTCTGCCTGTTCTGCTCCCCACTCTGTCTCTGGTGAATCCTCTCACTGCTCCTGCACCCCTGGCCTGTACCCCAGTTCTGTATGCAGAAATAAATACTCTTTTTTTTTTTAAAGAAATAATAGTAGGCTTCCATCTGCAGAATAAGTCACTTTTTCTTCTCTTGGCCAGTATTCTTGTCCATCCTTTTACTTTAATAGTTGAGGCCAATGAGGGTGTTTGTAGCCATATAATTAACCTAGTTAATTTGATATTCAAGAAGAGTAACCTCACCTAATTTACCAAGGATATTCTTAAAGACTCTGCTAAGGACTGAATTTTTGTCCCCCTAACATGCATGTGTTGAAATCCTATTCCCCAATGTGGCTATATTTGGAATAGGTTCTGTAAGGAGGCAATTCAGACTAAATGAGTTCATGAGGGTAGTGTCTGGATCCAACAGGATTAGTCTCCTTGTAAGAAGAAACATAAGAGAATTGCTTGCACTATGCACATACACTCAGGGAAGGTCATGTGAGCGGAGGGCAAGATGGTTATCATCTGCAAATCAAGATGAAGGATCCAGACCATACTGGCACCCTGATTTCAGACTTCCATCCTCCAAAACTGAGGAAGTAAATTTCTGTTGTTCGAATTAAGCCATTCATGGCATTTTATTACAGGAAGTGTGAAGCAGTAAGACAGAGACACTTCAAAGGACAGTTGACTGGCATTCTCTGTCCTACTTTAATAGCAAAGTCAATCTTTGAACTTTCATATAAGCATTTTTGCCCAGCTGCTCGCTGTATACCACACATTCCCTTTAAGGCAGCCTTTTACTGTTTTATTTCTTGCTGAGTCACTCAATTAATCCTAATTGTTTCTGACTACCTACTGCTGCCCTAGCTTTTGAGGGGAGCTTGTATATCCAGTGTGTAAAAACTAGCATATGCTACTTCAGAGATCATCACTGCTTATTCTGACGTGGTAAAAAATATTTTTAGTCAAGGAAGTCACCCGTAAGCTACAACCTGCCCCCATGTGTCTCTTTTTTAGGCACATACTATTCTCTGGACAAGGTGACATAATGAACAAGGAAGGCACATGTATGACGACTGACTCTGACTGAGAAGCTAGCCGAGCTGAACGCTAAGTAGATGAGTGGAGCAGAAGAGCTTGTTAACTGCCCAGAAATCACACACAAGATGTGCTGAAGACTGTCTGGGAGCTGTCAAGGACAGATTGCTAAGTGTGTGTAGCATCTTGCTTGTCTTGACATCAGAACTGCTGCGAGTGATCCACTTAATAACACTCTTGAGGCATCTGGGATAAGCCTGGACTTACAAGGGTTGCCTACATTAAAGCATTCTAGTAGGTCTGAGTAAGCAGGTGTTGAGTTTTCACTTTGTGACCTGAAAAGTACTTGGGAGAAACTCACTGCATGTGAAAGTCCTCATGGTACAACATTTCACTAGAGGGAGAGGGCATGTCTTTCAATCCTGATGAAAACAAAGAAACCAGATTTTCTGCCTCCCTTCTAGTACTTGAGGTAAGAGTTGGAGACTCACCACCCTTGCTACTGCTCAGGATGACTGCAGGATATCTAGAAGGCATAACTGTGACCCCAATTCTTTTTATGATTTTGTCCCCAAAATCTCGAGGTCAAACATTGAAGGGGACATAGCAGGTCAGGTGGAAGGTAATAATACAGTGCTGGCCAAATAGATAGGAAATTATGTACATAGGAGCTATTTCCTTTTCAAAAAGTCATTCAAATCTTCTGAAGTTCAGAAATCTTCCAAAATTATTGTCAGCACACAGGTCATTTCTGGAATCCAATTTGGAAATTGATTTCTATTCTACTGAATATTTTCCATGTCAGAGGTATGTCATTCTTAACTTACACATAGGTTATTTGCAGGAGCTAAAACATACTTGGAGCCTGTTTTCAAACAATTAGCCAGCTAAGCTAATAAATGATGCTTTAGAATGTAAAAGGATGTGAGGTTATAAAGTAATGAAACTTATTTTGTATATATGGCAGGAGAATTAGTTCTGGTAGGATTTTGCAGCAAGATCAAGAAAGGTTTTGAAGAAAAGCACTATAGAACTGACAGGTTTGAAGCTTTGCAAAGGGAAAACATGCAATTATATGCTACATTCTGATAGGCCTATTAAAAAGTGGATCTTGTTCCTTTATAATAAAGTGTATGTGACCTTGGTGATTTTCTCCAATTAATATGTTACGTTGTGGAGATCAGAAGTCAGATCCAAAAGGACTTAGGGGTTCTTGGTACGGAGTTTAGATGTATTCTAAATATGTGGGTTCTAAATATAAGGGAAATACTGGAGGGGTTTCATCACACACCCTGGGTTACTTCTGCACTCTGGTCAGAATGGATTCGAAGGGCTTGGTAATGTGAATCATGCAGCTGTTGCTGGAACCCAGGTAAAGGTGATGGTAGGCAGCAACAGGGACTGAAAGACAGAGCAGCCAAGATGAAGAACTACATCGGCAATATCACTTAGAGTTAACAGCAAGCTGAACAGTGGTGTCACTTCACATTAGTTGGCATCAGCACATCAAAGTGCAGGTGCCATTTGCTCAGAAGGTGTTTTCATGGAGAGTAAGCCTGGGGGAGAGGCTGAGCTGCATCAATTGTAACTTGGTCATAATGCACTTACTTATACCTAGAGAGGAACAACTACTGATTGTAAGATAATGGTTCATAAACACACACACACACATTTACATGCCTTACGGTATTTTAAAACACTGTCATTCTATTTAAAGAAGATACAGTCCACCATTCCTGATAATTCATATATGCACAGTCAAATTCAAGTGAGCTTCAGTCAAATTCATTTGAACAGAGTGTTTTTTATAGTGACTGCTAATTTGGCAGGATTCACTTTTTGGTGGGAGTGCTTGATAAACTGTTTCTTTGAGTGGAAATGTTCCTAATTAATTTCTCTATGAATTATTCTTCCCTGGTATCAGCTGTTGCAGTGGCACTGATTCCTTCACATTAAGACAAACTAACCTGTTATTAATTATTTCTCATTAGAAATGTTAACGATAGCTCTTGGAACTTTGTCCTGGAAGAGGGAGCCCCTGTTGGAACACAAGGAAGCCCGGATGAACTTGTCATCTGCATTGGGAGATGCTTTGGCGATACCTCAGCAACAAAGGTCTGACTGTCCATCGTGCCCCTGTGGCCTGTTTGCTCTGGACAGCTGGCAGTTGTGAAGCCTCATTCATCCAGGTCTAGTTGTTGATGGGAAAGGTATTCTTACAGATGCCCTACACAGCAGTTATTTCATGTTCAGACAAAATCAGTCAAAGAGGTGTAAAGAACATCCACAGGGAAACACAGTTGTGAGATTTCAGCTGACTGCTGTCTCCAAGATGACAAAACTTCCTCAGATCCAGGGGGAGAAGGGAAAAGAGATAAAATCATCACTTGGGGTCATCTAACAAAGCAACTGTTTGCTGTTGTTGTAAAGATGTTTACTTAATTATCAATGGGAAGAAAAGATGTGTGCACCCCCACCCCCTTGCCTCTTCCCAGGTAATCGGAACATCACATTTCCTGGCCTGCAGATCGGTGAGTGGAACCCTGGGATTCAGCTGTGCTTGGTGGAAAGAGGAGCAGAGTGAAGCGATGGTTCTGCTGTAATGCAGGTCTGATGCTCTTTCTCAACTGTGAGCAGTAGTGCAAAATCCTCACACTAAGATCTGAGTCACGTACTGGAAGTGAAGCACTGGACTGCGACATGAGAAGTGCAGTTGTGAGTCACTGTTATTTGAAAGCTGTTTCATTTCAACATATCCTGGACACAGCAGTACCTTCGAGTCGGTGTTGCCATGGTCATCATCACCGTCATCATCATCATCGCCATGATCATAACAGCAGCAACTACCATTCTTAGACCAACTAATTTGTATAGGTATTGTATGAATACTCACACATGATTTCTCAGTTTATCTTAATAAACTAAATCTTGCAGGTGTTAGAAAACAAATGCACAAATTAGGGATCTAATTGGTATTAAGCCATTTATGAATTGGATAGCATCTTATCCAGTAAAAGGCAAACACTGTATATGATCTGAAGAGAAGCCCGGATATAGCATCTCGTGTGGCTACTGCAAGGGCTTACACAAAATAGAGGGCATTTACCGAAAGAGAGTAGAGCAAGGTAACTAGTGAAAATTTCAGGTAAGGCCACCTTCACTCAGGTGAAGGTGGAAGGGTTGTTATCATGCCGATGGCCTCACTGGTGCTGATTAAGAAACTCCAGATCCATTTAGGATTACACTTTGGGAGAGATTGTGATGCCAAGAGAGGAAGCCTTAAGGCTGGGTGGGGGCCCAGCACAAATGATGCCTTTTTGTTTGTTTTACCGCAGGTCAGTATTATACTTCTCATTCCATCCATGATGAAACAGACTCAGGAAGGGAAAATCTTTGCCCAAGGTTTCACAGTAAACTCACCAGAGACCTTGCTCCAAATGTATTCTTATGCTATACCACAGCTGCGCCTAAGTGTTAATAAATCTGTTAATGCATGGATGAGGGGCCCCAGACTTTTAAGTGTGAGAGATTTGTAATATCAACCTGATGTGCATGTGCAGAGAGACAAAAAGACTTCAAATTACAGACTCCCAGGAGAACTCCCCAAGCTGCCCAGCCCCTTGTGGGTAAATGCCCAGTCCAGCTCAGTTGGTCTGAAGCTGGGCTGCTGAAGCCTGAAAGCTTGCCTCAAATCTGAGATAATGAATCATAGGGCAAGGGAGGGATAATCAGGCAGCTTCAGGGACGTGCAAGCAGGACTCAGGAGCATTAAAGAGGCTTGTGAGCTAAGGGAAACTCAGAGGCATGGGGAACAGATTCTAAAGGGGTCAATCAAGCACTCTTGGACCAGGGGCAGTGGATGTTCCTGGACAAGGGCAATAAAAGGGGGGGGTAGTTGATAAGGGCTGTGAAAACAGGAAGATTCCAAGCACAGAGCAGCGGGAGTGAGGCCACCTGGAGAGCCAACCAAGTGCAAAGAGACTGATGGAGTTACAGAATAATTAGGGAAAGAGGAGCATATTCCCTGAGGCAGGACCCCAGGGCGGCTCCGCTGCCCCTCCCTAGCCTGGTTCCACCTGCCAGGGTCCCACCTTACTTCTGTTCCTTTGCTCCTCAGTAAACTCTTTCTTTCTCTAAACAAACCTGCCTCTTCTCCCCTGCTTGCCTGGGCTTCAGCGAAGTTGCTGCTGTGGCTGCCTGAGACAGGAGCTGTGGAGGGCTACTGATCGGGACTCAGTGCCATCCCGCCCCCGCAGCCTGGGATCAGTCCTGGCTGGCTGGAGACTAGGCCTGAAAACCTTACATTGTGGAATCAGTACCTTCTGCTAGGCAAACCCAGGAAGGGATTAGGGAGGTCTTACAGTGCTGGAACAGGAGCGACTCCACATTCAAAGAACAGGGGTGAAGAAGTTCAGTAATACCAAGAGAGGGATGGGCGACTTCAGGTGTGATATGGGAATTTTTTAGCTTTTCTCTTGTCCTTATGTATGCTAATTCCATTGAAGTTCTTTCCTTTAGAAGGCGTAACGCACTAAGATTATGTATCATCTTTATGCAGATAGCAGAATTAATAGGATGGAAGAACCTATTTAGAATGTGCAAGGTTGGGGTTCCTGGGGTGCCCCCAACCTGTTCTGTAACAAAAGGGCAATAAGATTGAACTCAGGTCTGAAATGGGATTAAGATGGTATTTTGTGGTTCTGACAATAGACACTGTCTATGGAAGATATTAGCTTTTCAGCTTATATTTATTTGTTCAGCAAAATTCATGGTGTGTCAAGAGAAATTGATGATTATGTCTAATTAGGATCCCACCTGATATTCTGTAGGATAATATGTCTAAAGAAATTTATTTTTTTATAAAGTATGAATATAAACTTAAAAAAAAAGAATATTTTTGTGTGGTTATTCCAATTTGTTTAAGAAGTCATTTCCCATACCAGAGTTTCAAAGACAATTTGAGCAATGGGCCCATCACTGGAATCCAAGTGTATTCTCCCAAGGGGACTATCAGAAGGATAGCACTCATTTTGATATATAAATTCTGGTTTGTTTGCTTTTAAAATGTCCAATTATTTTTATTCATGCCTCCTGTATGCTCTTATATATCTTTGTAATGCATATCTGCAGATTTTCCTAAAAATAAATATAGTGTTGGAAAAATGCCTTTGGAACAGCACGTTTGAGTTCGTCTCTTCCAATTAGTGGACCTAGGTAGTATTAAAAGTTTTTACTTGTTAGAGATGTATAAGTGGGATTCATGCTGAGTGTTCGCAGTTTAATATAATGAAGATAAGGTCTAGAGTAAGAATGAGACATCTTGGTTCCAGAATGTTTGGCCATGTACGATCAAGAAAATGTGGATAAACCACTTAATAATTTCATTCATTCATTCACTTTTCTATCCATTCACTTACCTCCTATTTTATATACAACCTGGATTTTTTTTACAAGTTATAAAAATAAAAAAAGTATCTTCCCAAAAAGTGTTTTTAATAAAGTGGATAGAATTCTAAACTTTTAAATATTAGCTACATTGTGTGTAGTATTAGTATATTGTGAAGTTCTAATTGCATTGTGAGAATTTAAAGGCCTATGTGAAAATGTTATTCCATCTAAGTTGTGATACATACAGCTAGCAACACAACACCTTTAGCAAAAAAAATTGTGCCATGGAGACTCAGATACTGATATGGGAAATATTGTTTTCCTTACCTGATTATTTAGTTAGTTTCCTTTGATGTATTGGGCCACATAGATGTAGGACATAAGAGAAGAAAGGAATAGATTTGGAATAACAGACAATGTGAGTAAGAACATAAGGAATTGAAATTTCGTTGGCATATAATATTTTATCAGTTTCCACAATACAGCATATCGTTTGATAAATTCTGTGCAGTGTCAGATGGCTGACACAATACTAGCTAACACTCATCTGCATGGTTACTGCATTGCTTTTGTTCTAGCGATGAAGAGTTTTAAGATTTACCCTCTTACTATTTTCAACTATGCAATACAATACATGAACTTCCATGACTTATTTCATGGAAGTTTATGCCTGTTGACTCCTTAGCCCACTTCACCCACCCTAACCCCCATCTCTGTAATGCACCAACCTGCATCTATTCTCTGCATCTATTTGTTTTTTTCCCCTTTGTTTAGACTTTACATATAAATAAGAACATGACTGTTGTCTTCTTTTTTCTGTCTGGTTTATTTCATTTAGCATAGTGCCCTCAAGGATCAGTCATGTACTACAAGTGGCAAAATTTAATTCATATTTATGGTTGGCTGAGCATTGTGTGTATGTGTGCTGTTTCCATGTCCTGGCCAAAGTAAATAAGCCTGCAGTGAACATGGGAGTGCACTGTCATTTGAACTTAGTGTTGTCATTTCTTTGGCTAAATATAGAAGTGACGTTGCAAAGTCATGCAGCTCTACTTTTAATTTGTTGTGGAACCTCCATACTGTTTTACATAGTGGCTGTAAACTCCATTTCCACCAACAGTGCATAAGGGTCCCCTTTTCTCAACATCCTCACCCAAGCTTCTGTTGTCTTTTTGAGAATAGCCATTCTAAAAGTGTCAGGTGATAGTCACTGTGGTTTTGTTTTCCAAAACAAATAGTGATGCTGAGTATCTTTTCCTGTACTTTTGACCACCTGGAGGTTTTCTTTGGAAAATGTCGATTCATATCCTCTGTCCACTTTTTAAATTTTGTATATTGAGTTGCATGAATTCTTTATATGTTGATATCAACTTCTTTTATAGATACATAGGTGGATAGATACAGATATAGATACAGATATCGCAAATGCTTGCTCCCATTTGGAAAGTTCCCTTTTCCTTTGCTATGGATTCCTTTGCCCTGATAAATTTTATAGCTTGAGGTAGTTTCACTTGTTTAATTTTTCTTTTTATTGCATTTTGGGGGGGCTGTCATATACAAAAATCAGCATCAAGACTGACAGTGAAGGAGTTTGCCACTCCATGTTTCCTTTTAGCAGTTGTTCTCTCTGGGTGTAGGTCTTACATTCACGTATTTAATCCATTTTGATCTGCTTTTTGTGTGTGTTATAAGGAAGTGGCCCAACCTCATTCTTTTGTAAGTAGCTGTTCAGTTTCCCCAATGCCATTTATTTAAAAGACTGTTCTTTCTTCATTTACGTAAAATACCCCAGAGTGCCTGATTCTTCCTACGTGCCTCACAAACATTTTACATCATTTTACAGTTAGGCTCCCTGCAGATTATCCACTCAAGTTCTTTTGTCAATTCTAATTTTCCCAAGAAGAGAATATTTGTTCAGCTGTGACACTAATTTTCTATATGAGCTTGACCGATACTCTTCCATGAATTTCAGTTTCTTCAAAAATGTAACAAGAGGGTTATGTGTGATGCCTTCCAACCAACTCTTGCTAGTACTAAGATTCTGTGGTCCTATGAAGTGGTTCCCTTTTCTTTGACAAAGTCAGACATGTATTCAATATCACTAACTATTAGGTTTTTGTTTTGTTTTGGTTTTTGTAAATAATATGATCAAATAACTCGGATCCAAGAGTAACGGTGAATGTTAATTGCAAAACACCTAAGTATATTTTCAAGTTTCCCATGCCTTACACCCTAGAGGAATTTGTGTAAGTTACACAAACTATGCAACACTCTAGTTACATTTGTATAAGGCTCTAAAACATAAACAATTGATTTGGCAAACTGAATACACTCAGGGTAAACATGCATTTGCTTAGTCTGAAGCAGTTTAGATAGGGGCAGCCTGAAAGAATTAAAATGGAAAGGGAAATTAGCAAGAAGAAGTAAGGGCTGGCATAAAGAATTAACAGTTTTGCTGAGATTCGTGAGCCACTGTTAGGTGAAGCAGAATCTGGCCATGGGGTGATATTATTCCACAGGCTGATGAAATTCGTAAAGATGGGGTGACTGTAGGCCCTCCCTGGTGGCGCAGCGGGTTAAAGCACTGCACTGAGAATCTAAAGCCACTTCCGCATGAGTTCGATCCTGCCTGCCCCGGAGGTGACCACATGGCGTGGCAGACCTCTCCTGACTCACCCGCTGCTCCCCTCAGCAGTGTACTTCGTCGATCTGCCTGTTCTGCTCCCCACTGTCTCTGGTGAAGCCTCTCGCCGCCCCTGAGCCTCTGGCCTGTACCCCAGTTCTGTATGCACAAATAAATAAATCTTAAAAAAAAAGATGGGGTGACTGTAAATAAACGCAGCTATCTCACACTGTGCAGCACTGTTGAATTTGTTTTCAAAAAGGAAACATCCCTCCTGACTAAGACATTCTCTTGTTAGATACATATAACATCGGAGGACACTGAAAACCTTCAAAAATTAGGAAGTAGCATACCAAGTAATATACTGATTAGATCATGGCCCTCCCGTGGTGAGAATTTCAGAGCTTTCAGCTCAAGAGCTTTGCCAGTTCACAGCAGATGCTTCAGTATTTGAAACCGATAGATCTTTTCTCCAACCAGAGCTTCTACCTCTACAGGGGAAAGGAAGATGCCCAGGTAGGGAGAGGGAGCGAGGGTGTGTGTGTGTCTAGAAGTAGTTTAATATTTTGAGTGATTTTAAAGCATCAAACTAGCAAGCTCAACAAATATTTGAATTTTCCAAATTGCTTTCATCATAAGAAACTAAATGCTTAAATGGCCAATTCTTTTTCATTTAGCTACTCACTGATGAGTTATTTTGTTTAATAAAACTGAAGTCTAAATACATGTATAAAAGAGTGCATTAAAAAGTCATAGTTGATTGCAATAGTAAATGGAAATTTTTGCAACCCTTTGAAAAAATCTCAATCTAGTTTTGTCTCTTTTTAAATACATATATAAGCACCAATCACACATTGAAACGCATAATGTTAAAATATGCGTGGGGGATACCTGCTTAGGGACTTCAGGGACTTTTGAATGATAAACACATTTTGGAACTAGATAATGGTGGTGGTTGGAAAACATCAGGAATGGACTAACTAAATGGCACTAAATTGTTAACTTTTAAATGGTTAAATTATGTGTCTTCCCTTAACAAAAATAATAACAAGATTATGCAAATTGATGTTTTTAATGAGTTCATAGTTGCTATTTTCTTTTCAGTCTGATGAAGTTACTGTTTTGCAGTTCTAATGGAATATAAGACTGTCATTCTTTCAGTCCCTGTGGAAGCTACATCTGGCCCCTGTTGAAAATCTATCTCCAGAGGCACACTTTCAGAGGCGTCTAGAGTTGCTAAATTGATAGAGTTTTTCCTTTGAAAGCGGCATCTACATGACATGCTAGATTTCTCCTCACCACCACTCCTTATCTCTGAATGATCGAGTCATGGCAGATGCTAGCTTAATCCGGTAGTTTTGAAGTAACTTCAAGGTGGAATGTCACAATAGACTGGGGTACTTGAGTGCCCCCCAGAATACCTGGTGCACATTCTACACCCTTTGTAGTATCCAGTTGCTTCATCTGTATAATAAGGAAGTGAACCAGATGACCTCTCAAGAGTCTTTTCCTAAATTACTGGAGTCTGTGGTCTTAACAAAGCTTTCCAAGAACCAGCATTAGAGTCTTTATTGTAAATATCAACTGGATGTTTTCTGCAGCATTTGGGGCCCTAAATCAATGAGAGGTATGATCCCTACACTTACTGCTTTTAGACTTTTTTTTTTCAGAATTAAATATAATTTATTTCTACGTTGCTTCATACAAACTACAACACTGCCGGTGGTCATAGAAGGTAAGGATGAATGGTGACCATACGCATGTATTTTAGATGGGTTGGAGCTTGGGCCAGAAATGAGATGAAACCTAACAATTGAATAGGCTATTAAGAAAAGGTCAATTTTCCCTAATGTGTGAATGAGGAAATAGAGGACCCAGATTTTAAAGGACTTATACAATGTCATATAGGTAGCAACTGATGGCATCAAGATTTCTACCTTGATCTACATGACACCAAAGACTACCCATTGAAGACCTTCCCTCTTGATGCTTTCAATAATTCATTCAACTTACAAAAACATTGAGAATCCACTAGCTGTAGGACACCACAATACGCTCTGGGATAGAATAATACTTACGACATAAGTGTCCCACCCCTGATGGATCACACAGTCTGGTGGGTGAGATAACAATGAACAAAAACTATAAAAATCAAAACCCAACACCAATTCTAGGTGCTAGAAAGAAATGCCAGAAGGGCTTAGGAGAAAACAACAGTTTATCTAATTCAGACAGGGAATTCTTGAGGACCTTCTGAAAGAAAAGATACTCCTGCTGCGATAGGACGGGTACTAGAAGGGAAGCCGTGGAAAGGAACTGGAAAGTGTTCTGTAGGGAGAGAACAAGATTTGTAGTGGCTAACAGCTCCACTGTGATTAGGAAAACCCAAGAGTGCAGTCCCAAAGCAGGCAGACAGGCAGCAAATAAAAAAGGACAGAGGTGCAGTGGTCCCCATCATCTCTGTGAAGCTACCCAGCACCCCATAATATGACGTATATTCAAATTAGCCCAGCAGTGATCACTGACTCTCGGGGCGCACCATCAGGCATCATAAAATATCTCCACTGCATGTTCCTTTGCACCTGTGTCCCTGTGCTCAACGTGTTACATGTCTTTGTGCTGGTTTTTATTTGCATGCCACGTTCTGTTGCATTTAGCCATTAGGTTACACTTACTGATGCACTTGGTTGATGCACTTGGAAAAATTCAACTTTTCTGTTACTGCTATGGACATGCTTGTAATCACATATTTTTTCTTGGTAATGCACCCATTTTTGAAAGTATATACGCCGAGTAGTCTATAGTAGTATGTTAGTGTTTCCCTATATTCAGCTTTAGGATATGTTTTCAGTACTCTAAATTGGCTGTATCACATCACACTTTTGCCAGCAATGTATGAGTCCAGTTGCTCCATGACACTGCCAATGCTGGGAATGGCCTGTCATTTTAATTTCAGTCATACTGACTCACAGTGGTATCACACTGGGGGCTTCATACACGTCTCTGAGAAATAATTGCTGTTTCCACTTGTGTATTTCCCCTTTTGATATCCCCTTTTGCAACATCCTTGTTTAATTTTTATTCATTTTTCTACTGGAACATTTTCTGTTTATTCTTTTTTTTTTTCTTTTTTAGTTTATTTATACATAACTGGGGTACAGGCCAGAGATGCGAAGGGTGAGAGGATTCACCAGGGACAAAGTGGGAAGCAGAACAGGCAGATTGACGAAGTACACTGCTGAGGGGAGCAACGGGTGAGTCAGGAGAGGTCTGCCCTGCCAAGTGGATCACCCCCGAGCAGGCGGGGATTGAACTCATGCGGAAGTGGCTTAAGCTTCTTAGAGCAACGTATTAACCTACTGCGCCACCAGGGAGGGCCCTGCTGTTTATTCTTTCTAATTCCTTATCTATTTTTATCTATAACTCTGCATTTGTTTATACATATATTTATATACTTTGCAAATACCTTCTCCCAATTTGTAGCTTATTTCTTCACTCTTTTAAAGGTAAACTTTGTAGAATAGAAATAATAAGTCCCTAACAAGGTTATTATGGACTTTAAAAAGCATTGGTAAATATTCCCTTTGATTCTTCTGGAAGTGTTTGTATAAAATTGTGCTTTTATTTCTTATCTAAGCATTTGAAAGAATTCACTAATGAAGCCATATGGGATTGAGTGTTAGTGGGAATATTTTTAATAACAATATCTTTATAGACGTGCAGACTTTCTAAGCCTTATTCAGCAAGTCGTGTGCGTGTTTAAGGGTGTGAAGTGCCATTATTTTCCATCCTGCTAGAGATTCATCAGTTGAGGGCTGCCTCCAGCCCTGGTGAGGTCACCGTACCCCTCTGCCACAGCAGCACCCACTGCCCTCTGCCTTAGTCCACTGTGCTGACCCCCCCGCCCCGTTTTCATATTCTCCCTCCTCTTCCTCCTCTGAGCCTAAGATCTATAGTCAGTTTCCCTTGAACCTTTTGATCTGCTCCCCTCACACCCAGTCCCCCACAGCTGCTTAAAATGGCATCAGTGTAGCACCCAGAATTTAGTCTACAATTTCTTTAAAGTTTGGTTTCCTCCACAAATACTTTTTTGAGCCCCTTTGCTTTGTAAGAAGCAGATAACGTCAATTTGTCCCATCTACCAGAAACGTAACCCCAAACTTGTTCAAATATTAAAGCAGGACTAAGATGAGAGCCACTATGTTTATGTAAGCTAATGAGCTTTAAATTTCAGAGTTTATGTGGGATTCATAGCTGGCATTTTAAAGTCAAAGCTATTTGTGCCCACTGGTTATGTGCCTCTATGTATGTGCATTTACTAAAGCTCAAATCAATAAAATGGTACTTGCGATATTTCCAACATATAAAAGTAGTCTTATATAATGCAAAATGTTGGAATAATTCAAGTTTACATGATTTAGGTAAACTGTTGGCAAATCAAAAGAGTTTAATGTTACTGTTTTAATAAAATTGTGACTATATGTATGTATTGTACATATATATATATACAAACAAATGTATATATTTTAATACATAAAGTCTATCACAGTAGTTACATATTTTGTACTGAAACCGTTCCAGTTGTGAATCTGAATAAGAATTAAATGATTACCTGAAAAGCAGAGGAAATGCTCTCATAGGTTAATTGCATTTTATCTAAATAGCCTTACCATTTTAACTCATCATTAATCACTGATGATAGAGTCCCATCATTTTAAACCATATGGATAGACTTTGTAGGCTATTTTATGCTCTTTTGAAAATGAAAATGATCACTTTTAAGAAAGGAAAAAACGGAGTCCTGTGTGACAAAGTAAAAGTGCCTAATGACAAAGGGACACTTAGGGAGTGAACTCGTCCTGTTCCTTGTTAAGTAAGAGTTGCTTCTGGATTAAGATTATTACAGCAAGGAGAACTCTTGTTCAGATAGCTTCACTGAGGTGAGGTGCAATGCAATGGGACACAACCCACTTTTGCCATGTAAATCCTATAAATTTTAGATTACCAAGCATATAATCAGGAGAAACCTACTTGTCTATAGTATCTAATCTGCTAAATATGAGTTCTCTAAGTAATAGTATGTTCTACTTAGCAAACTAGAGTACTTGACTACAGTATCTTATTTATTTATTTTCACTATTAATATACATTTATTTAAATGATTATTTTCAATAATACTTTTTATGAGCTAAATGTTTTTTTTTATGGTGGGACATTTTATTCTCTTATCAATACTTTTATGACTCTTGTGGTTGCTTTAGAAAAAAAAATGAGTGATTTAAAAAACATATCTCTTCATCTTCTCTGATTAAATCACTCTTCTTTAAGTGCCAGACCTTTAAAAGCTTGCTACCACGATGCTATTTTAATAATAATTGCTTGAACCCATGCTGATTGTTTTAAAAATGCTAAATACTCGAATTTTATAAGCACAACATTGGCAGATTTTACAATTTAATACTGCAAATTGAGGTCAGCAGAAGAGAGGCTGCTACTTGAATTGAAGTGCTCTTTTGCACGTACTCTTATTTTGAATATCCAGATATTTTGGAGTACTAGTTGAAATAGTGACTGTGTCTCTGAAAAGGTCCACCTAATGTCTGGTACTGTGTCAGTATTGTGCAGATTACATTTTTACAGAGATGCATCAATTATCTCAAGTTCAGTAAACTGAGATTAAAACATTGATATTTATTTAAATGAGGTAGGTCTCAAATTTTTACACTATGACACTCTATTTTGTTAAGAAAAATTGATTTATTAATAACACTGATGCTTTTTTATGTTGCAACTGATTTTATATTACTTTAATTTCCTTTTATCTGGGATGAAATCATGCTGAAAATAAACTGTCCAGTTGCCTTTTTTATTTCTTTCCCATTGATTGTATATAAATCAAAAATGAATTAAAAGTAAATTCTGTCATGGACTTTATTAGAAATAGGATTTAAATCTTTTAAACATACATGTTAGTGTTCTGTGTAAGATCTCTGCATCCCCAAATTCAGCACTATTCTTTGGTTTGAAAATTATTATCCATTGAAAGGGACTTTAAGGACCATTACATTAAAAAAAAAAATCACAGCTTTTGTATTATGATTTGAAAAAGATTTCCAAAATTAATTATTTTCATTTCCAAACTGAATCACACAATTTGGTCAAATGTATAAATGCTAGAAATTGACAACCAGAACAACAAAGAAAGCAGTGTAACGAGTCACGAGTGTTACAAGTTATAATTATTATGTGTTATTAAAATACAAATTTAAAACACTTCGAGAGAGAGATAATTTATCTTGGAATACAAGTGTTTTCTTTTAAAACTTGAAATGCATTCAAGTATCCTAATTGAGAGAAATCAAGTCAAAGTCCCTGGAGGAGCTTTCATATGTGAACACCAATTGTCATCAGTATTATTTAAAGATGTGTATAGAATGGACACCAGAAAACCAGCGACCATTTTGTCAGGCCCTAGAAACTGATAAGATTCTAAGGCGATTTCCATTTGTAACAAAAATAAATGGGTAATTGATGACAAACAAATACCTAAAGACATATAAAACAAAATCTTAAATTCTCCTTGGAAGCCACTCTGTCACTGTATTTCTTTTAAAATACAGATTTTTTTTCCTAAGGATTTTTGTTGTTGTTGTTGTTTTTGTTCTGCCCTGCTTTGATGGTAACCTCTGTCTTTGGTCTGCCCAATACATAAGACAGCATACATTGAGAGAAAAGTAAAATAATATTTTGTGTCTCTTCTTTCTCCAAATGCGGAAACCCAAAAGTCCACAACATTGATCTTAAGAATATAAAGAAGGCACAGGGAAATCACAAACAGTTCACTTTGTAATACAAGTAAGAGATTAGTAGTGCCAGAATAAGTTCAATAATACTAAGTCATGTTAATAATGTTAGATTACCAGGCAGTTTGATTTAGTAGAAAATTATGTGTGTGTGCATTCCTGTGCTTAGGTGTATCTATTTTCCCTTGGTGTAAATAAGAGGTTTGGTAGTATCGCTTCATATACATTTAAAGCAGAAAGTAAAAGAAACTAAATGGCAGTAAATCAAGTGCAATTTTAACTGTTTGAATAAGCTAATCAACATTCATTTACTCATCCATTCATTCTATGGCTAATTTTTCAGGGCCTAATATTATATACCAAGCTTTGAAACACAGAGTTGAATACAATGTTGCTATTCTCAAGGACCTTATCCTCTGTGTGTGTGTGTGTGTGTGTGTGCTTGTCAAGGAATTAGGAAAACAGATAACCAAATCATTTTTATGCATGTATTATGTTTTAATGGGGCGATAAGGGCACGGAGAAGGGCCCCCAAAGCATAAAATGCCATACTGTATTTTGAGAACTTGAAAAAAATAATACAATTTAGAGTATAAAATAGAAGAACTAACATGGTTAAATTACCCAAGGAAATATACAGATTCAATGTAATCTCTACTAAAACCCCAATGTGTATTCTGCATAGAAACAGAATTTTAACATCGTGTAATTTATTTGGTACTGCAAAAGACCCTGAATAACAAAACACTCCTGAGAAAAATGAGGCAAAATGGTGGTATTACACTTCCCAACTTCAAATCATACTACAAAGCAAAAGTGATAAAAACAGCTTGGTGTGGGAACAAAAACTTATACACAGATCAATGGAACAGGATTGAGAGTTCAGAAAAACTACAATCATATGGTCAACTCGTTTACAACAAAAGAGTCAAGCATTCAGATTAGAGCAAGGAAAGTTTCTTCAATAAATGGTAATGAGAAAACTGGACAGCCACATGCAAAAGAATCTAGACCATTATGTAACAACACACAAAAGTTAACTCAAAATGGATTTAAGATTTGAAATCACAAAGTATGTAGCAGAAATATAGGCAAAGCAAGATGACACTGGTCTCAGCGATACCTTTGGAGATTCACCGCTCAGGGAAAAGGAAACTAAGTCAAAAATAAACAAATGGAGCTCTATCAAACTAAAAAAGCTTCTGCATGAAAGAAACAATCATTAAAATGAAAAGATATGCTACTGAATGGGGGATAATACTGTACCTCAGACATTTGAGGAGGGGTTACTATAAAATATTTACAAAGAACTCATCCATATGAATAAGACAACAAAAACAATAAAAATTGGACAGAAAAGATAAATAGACATTTCTTCAAAGAAGACCTGTAGTTGGCCAGCAGCACATGGAAATATGTTCAACATATGAAAACAGTTCTCATTATCACCGATTAGGGAGCTATGGATGAACACACAATGAGATACAACTCACAAACCTGAAAACCACACACATCAAAAATAAATAAATACAGCAGAAGCAACAAGTATTGACCAGGAAATGAAGAAAAAGGAATCTTAAATACTATTAGTGGGAATGTGGGTTTTTCCAACCCCCCTGCAAAACAGTGTGGGGTTTCTCAAAATATTAAAAGTGGATCAAGCACCTGACTCAGCAATCCCACTCCCAAACATTAATTGGAAGTGGTGTATGCCCTCTTATGTTCACTGCAGCACTCTTTACAGTAACCAAGTAGTGTAAACAAGCCAAGTGCCTGAGGACAGACGAGTGGATTAGGAAGATGTGGGCCTGATAGGCAATGGAATACTAGGTACTCGATGATCAAGTAACGATGAAAGTTTGACATTTGCAACAACAGGAATGGAGTTGGGGGGATTAAACTGGGTGAATTAAGTTGAATGAGAAAGACAATTACTAGATGTTTTCAGTAAAATGCGGAATTAAAAACAAATAACACAAAGGAATAGGGAAAATTATACCAAAGCAAACCTTGATCAATCACTACTATGGGACTGAGCGTACCAGAGAGGAGGGTGCGTAGGTAGGAAAGGTGGTGTAGTGGAGCCCTATAAAAGGTGGTGGTAGATGTGGTAACACACTTGTGAAGACATGTGACCCCATCATCCTAAAGGACACCCAGTGTTTATACACCGATAGTACCTCCACCAAAAAGTAAAAAAAAAAAAAAAAAAAAAAAAAAAAAAAAA